>NC_000521.4:422500-480000 GCF_000002765.6 Plasmodium falciparum 3D7 | reverse complement strand
TGTGTATATGTATGTATATATATATGATTCCTATTCTTATTCTTTTATTTATAAAATTGTTACTGTAAATTAATTCTTAAAATTTTTTTATAGTTTTCTTTTTTTCTTTTTTTTAATTCCTGTCTTATGTATATATTTCTTTTTTATTATCCTAATTTATTCCTTATTCTTTTCTTTTTTTTTTTTTTCTTTTTTTCCCCTTTTTTCGATTTCTTATGTTTATATATATATATATATATATATATATATATATATATTGGAGAATTAAAAAAAAAAAAAAAAAAAAAAAATTAAAGAATATGAAACAAATCATCATATGTATATATACACATGTATAATTTGTTTACACCATTATATATATATATATATATATATTATGATTTAATATTTTTTTTTTATGTTTATTTTATCTCCCCCTTTTTTTAAGAGATAAATATATGTTTTCCTATTTTTTTAAAGAACTAAAAAAGCAAACCCATTTAATTAAAATTCAAATTAAAGCAACCTTTTATAAAATAAAATAATATATACATAATATAAATAAATGAAAATATATATATATATATATATATTTATTTATATTTATATTTATTATGTGGACCAATATTTTATATGATATTTTAATTTTTTTTTTTTTTCATTTATTTGTCTATTTATATTGAAGGGATAAAAAAATGAAATATAAAAACGTGCCAACATTATTCCCAACCATTTGGAAGAATAAAAAAAAGGTCTAACAACCAAACGCACACACACAAAAAAAAAAATATATTTAATTAAAAAAATAAAAATAAATATACAAATGTATATACATTTTTATATGTTACACAAAAAAAAAAAAAAAAAAATATATATATATATATATATAAATATATAAATATATACACTTTTAAGTAACCACAAAAGTGTTCTTACTACACTTGAGCTAGTACCACAAACCTATCACAATCATAAATCACTTTTCTTGTGTTTAACCTTTGGATATGTTCCTTTTCGTTTAAAAAAGAATATCCTAACTTATTCTTTTCACATGCGTTAAAAATAATATTCATATGGAAGGCTCTTTTCAACATGTGCTCTTCATTTTTAAAATATAGTAATGTAAGTTCAGCTCCTTTTTTCTGTTTAATATAAAGATACAATGTATTGTTATTACAAATTGTTTCTTTATTCTCTTTTTTAAATTTCCTTAAAAAATTATATATTTCCATAAAGGTCAAAAAATGATCTGATACAACGCTTTGAATTTTTGGTTCTAATGAAAATTTTTGGTTAGGAAAAAATTTATAATTTTCATATAAAAGCATAGGAGGAGAAGAGGCGTTTAGTATTTGTTTTTTTTCCTTTTCTTTAAAAAATATTTGTATATATAATATTTCACATATATGTGGAATGAATGGATATAAAAATTTTATCAATCCTTTAAAAATATAATAAATTAAAAAATTAGATATTTGACTTTTTCCAGAAGAATAATAGTTTAAAAAAAACTTGGAGAAATAATTCATAATAAAATCATTAATTAAAATAATACTTTTGTTCAGGTTATATAATTTCATATATTGTAAAATTAAATGTATTGTATAATAATATGCTTCAAAAATGCTTATACAAGAAATATGTTGTGTCTTTGTTTTTAAAAACTCAAGAACCTTAATATTATCATCAATACAATCACCATCAATACTATCATCATCAATATTTTCAATATTTATATTATTAGTGTTAGCAAGAATTACTTTACTCATCCTTATGTACGACTCATAATTACAATTCTGTTTTATAAATTGTCCCACGTTCCAAAACTTTTTTATAAACTTCTCACTCTTGTAAATGTTATTCTTTGACCATACTATATCCTCTACATTCTTTTGTAGAAAAGTAAACGATAAACGCAATGTATCCATATTTATATCTTCTAAATATTTCTTATAATATGTACTATTTTCATCACTCTTGCTTATCTTTTTTCCAACGTCATCTTTTAAGATACCATGAAATTTTACCGTCTTCGATAAAATACTAGTTGACAAATATTTATTATCCTTTTCTTTTTTTAATCCTTGTAAAATATGAACAATGTCATAATTATCCTTTGATGGTAATAATTCATTCAAATAATCATTTTCTATAAAGTAATTTAATAAAATAAAACTCCTCAATATCCAAGGATATAAAATATCCTGACCTGTGCAGGTAAAATCTACCAAGCTTTTTTTTTTTTTTAATAAATCATATATATCTATATTATTTGAATTTAAGCAATGTAAGAAATATAAACATGAAGAAAACCAACTATCTAAAATGTCATCATTTTTTAAATATTCTTTTTTAATACATTCTTTCTTAAATAAATTTGATTTTATTAAATTTTCATATGCTTCATCAACATTTTTTCCATAAACAAAGCAGTTAAAATGGTCTGCTATTATAATGTTCTTATTATTGTCATTATTATTGTTGTTTTTGTCATTATTATTGTTGTTTTTGTCATTATTATTGTTGTTGTTTTTGTCATTATTATTATTTTTATTTATTATTTTATTTTTTTTTTCGATATCTTCATATCCTTCTTTACTTTCTTCTTTTGTTACAAAATGTTCATATTTAAATAAAGGTATAGTATGACCATACCATATTTGACGATTTAATATCCAATCCTTTGGATGTGTTTCATAATTTTCTAAAAAATAATTTTTCCTATTACAAGGTAATATGTTAAAATTTTTATTACCACTATTATTATAATACATATTACATAATTCGTCATATTTAATACATAAATGTTCTGATAAAATTAAGGTACATTTATAATTTTTATAATATGCAAATTTTAATTCTTTATCTTTTTTTCTACAATTTATTATATTTATCAAATTATTTTCTTTTTCCTTTTCATCATTATTTATATTATATGTCATATGCTCTTTTTTTCCATGAGAGACGTTAAAAAATAATTGACTTGTCCCTTTTTCTTTATTTATATTAAAAGAATAGTCATGTTTTTTTTCCAAAGAATAGACAGGAAGGAATATATCATCATCATCATCGTCAATATTATTATTATTATCATCTCTTTCTTTACTTTCTTTACTATCTTTAATTTCTTCCCTTTCTTTAATTTCTTCCCTTTCTTTAATTTCTTTACTATCTTTAATTTCTTCCCTTTCTTCACCCTTTTTATTACCACTTATCAATGATGGAAAATTTTTTTTCTTATGAAAAATTAAAGGTATTATTACATTAGAATGTGGTAACAAAGCATACATATTTTCATACTTTTTTTTGTTTGAAGAATAATATAAAATAGCTACAATATTATTTATATCTTCTATATTCTCTATATTTATATATATATATTTCGATACATTAATTAGAGCCTTATTTTTTAATTCTTCTTCATTCAAATAATAATATGGGAATTTTTTTTTTTCAAAAAATTTTATTTCTTTACAATCATATTCTTCAATCATATTTTTAATTTTTTTTTTTTTTTCTTCATATTTATCATCATTATTTGTAATTGTAAAATCACCACATATACAATTCGAGGACATGTTATTTTTTTCAAAAAAATTTATTTTTTCATATGTATCATCATTTTTATTTGTTACATTTTTTGGGGGGTTGTTACTACAATACGTAATATCATTATTATTCATATTATGATCATTTTCGTTTTTTGTAGCAATACATTTTTTATCATCATATATATTGTCTATTTTATTTTTATTTTTTACTAAATAACATTTCAAATTATAAATATCTTTGTTCTCTGCATTTTTAAATTGTATATCCATTTTAGGGATAGCTGTTTTTAATTCTTTACAATAATATACAGGATATAGTCTATTTATAATCATATTATTTTTATAAAGAATATAAAAAGCTTTATTTATTAAATCAATCATACCTTTATCCATAGTGTTAAACAACATTTTTTCATTATATGTGATATTCATATTCTGTAAATCTTTTAGCATATTTTCTTTTAAATTTTCTTGCCACTTTTTTATTTCATTTATATATTTTTCTCTTCCCAATTCTTCTCCTCTCATGTGTTTAGCGAACATCTCATGTGCGCTCAGACCTCCATGGTCAAATCCTAAGAGAAATAATAAAGGTTAAATAATTAATAATAAAATATTATTATAAGATACACAAATATTTCACATATTTGCACAAAATATATTTACAAAATGATAATATATATATATATATATATATATATATATATATAAATATATTACAATATAAATATTCTTTATACTTTATTTTTTTATATATTCATTTTTATTACCAAAAAATGGAATGGCATATTTTCCCATTATATATTTATTATAGAGAAAAAAAATATGTTGATGGATAAAATTAAAAAAATGACCTGCATGTAAATTTCCTGACAAATTAGGAGGAGGATATATTAGGAGATAGGAATTTAAATAATGTGATCTATTAAATTTTCGTATGTATTCTATTTCTTCTTTTCTTTTTAAATCATATATATAATTTATTATAGATTTGTCATAAATATGTTCCATGTCCTTTATATTATATATGTGTTCAAACGGATGTTCATCACAATGATAACTTGGATTATAATACTTTTTTATAAAATCATTTCTATTTTGATCATTTAAAAGTTCTTCATCCCGTTTAAAAAAATCGTATGTTAATATATTTTGTTCCTTAGGAATATCCTTCTGCTTATATATAAAATGTTCTAATTTATTTGAAATATTTCTAGGGACATTATTTGATGAGTATGTTATGAATATGTTAGGACATAAATCATTTTTTTCTTTCTTCCTTTTTTCTAATTTCCCATATTTTTTATTTTCTACATTTATTATGGATGGAAGAGATTTAAATTTCCTCAAAAAGGATGTACATGAATCAATATATTTATAAATATCTTTTATTACTTTACTACTATTCCAAATGTTAAAAATAAAACAGCTTCTTCTATACACATACCTTCTTACATTTTTATGAATAAAAAAAGGTTCCACCTTAACAATTCTTTTACAATGATTAATATTTTTATTTATATTAAATGAAAGTTTTCTGTTTTTCTTGGTGTTATTATGCTTTCTCCTAATAAAGTTAAGTGGATTCTTTTTTTGGTTTGATATATTTTCTTTTATATATACTTTTGTTAAATGACCAATTAAACAAACATAAATTATGAACAAGGTCAGGAGAATTGTCATAATTTTATGGAAAAAAAAAAAAAAAAAAAAAAAAAAATTAAACTCACCTTAATTAGCTAGCTACATCCCACACTTTTTTCAAGAACAAACATATATATATATATATATATATATATATATATATATTTATTTATTTATATTTATATGTTTATATATTTATGGAATGTTCTTTTTTTTATCCCTTAGCATACTTGAAAAGATAATATGCCAACATGGTACTTCATATTTTGGTATACATACAGAAAAACATTTTATTTTTTATGTTGTGAAAGAATAATTCTTGTAAAAAGAGATTATGGAAACTCTTTTTATATGTTCATTTTAAAAAAAAAAAAAATAATAATAATAAATAAATGTGCCACCCCACCATACTTTTCTTCTTATGCCTGTAGAAATGATAATAAGAGAAACACCGGATGTTTAAAAATGAATTATAAAATAATAAAACATTGGAAAACACATACATTTCATTTGTATTTATGGATATAATGAAATAAAACACATTCCACTATATATATATATATATATATATATATATATGTATGTATACATATACATATAATACGTTTTATTTAATTTTAATTTATTTAATTTATTTTTTCTGATGTTTAAACTTTTATTACCTCTAATTAATAGCAGGGGAATTATAAACTATATCTTATTATTTTATAATTTAGGAGCATTGAAAAAAAAGATAGTATAAATAAAATCTTATATAATGTCCTTTTTAAATAAATAAAATATATAATTACGTGTACAACATTATTAGTGTTCTTATTATGGAAAGAGATTATTGTGAAATAAATTATTTATTTTCCTTAAGTATGAAATAGATATTTATATATGTTTTATATATGTATTAATATAATATTAATAATAATAATAATGTAGATATTAACATTTTCATTAAAAATAAATTATGTACATATAAAATAAATATTATATGTATATAAATATATATATATATAATAATCTATTAATATATATATATATATATATTTTTTTTTTTTTTTTTTTTTTTTTTTTTTTTTTTTTTATAAATCAAAATAGGGGATATCTTATTTACATGATATAATGTCTTTGTATATTTAAGGGGAAAAACAAAAATTGCAATAATAAAATAAAAAATATACATATGTAATAATTTTTTTTTGTAGAAAAAAACATAAAATAATCTTAAATATATATATATATATATATATATATATATATATATATTATATATAATAATATATTGATACATTTGAGCGATAAAAATCGAAGAAAGTTTTGTACAGTTTCTTAAGGGAATTATATATTATATATATATGAAGGAACAAAAGAAAAGAGAAAAATTTTAAATGAAAAAAAGAGCTTGTGTTTTTTTTTTGTGTTCAAATGAATTATAATAAGAGTTAGTATAGCTTTTAATGAAAATATAAGAAGAAAATAAAAGAAACATATATAACAATAAATGAATAGATAAACAAATGAACATGTAACATATATATATATATATATATATATATATATATATATATGTATATACGTTGCTTATATTATATATAAAAATATTTATATTTATATTTTTATTATATTTATATAAAAGAAAAACATAATTTCAAAAATTAAAATTTTTTAAATATTATGAGGGGTGGAGGTTTTTATAAAGGCACGAGTACTGAACAAACACCTTATTTTGGTGATAAGGAAAAAAAATTGATAGAAAAAATAGTATGGCCAGAAATATATAATAAGAAAATAGATGTAAATAAAATTAAATTCCCATTAATAGAAACATGGATAAATAAAAGGTTGATTGAAATTTTAGGTTTTGAGGATGACATATTATATGAGTATTGTATATCACAATTGAAGCAAAGTAAAGAGAAAAAAGGTTAGGCCGTCTTAAATTTTTTTTTTTTTTTTTTTTTTTACTCTCCTTGTACAAATGTATCACAATGTATATATGAATATATATGTAGGATATATTTTATACAATATTTATTTATTTGTTCATTTATTTGTTCATTTATTTGTTCATTTATTTGTTCGTTTATTTGTTCATTTTTTTTTTTTTTTTTTTTTTGAGCAGATGGTGAAGAAGATAAATATCTGAATGCAAAAAAACTAAAAATAAATTTAACTGGTTTCATAGGTAATAAGAAAAGTGATATATTTATTGAGGAATTATTAGAACTCTTAATAAATGAAGAAAAAAAGGAAGAACATATTGCCGATACCTTGAATGAAAATAAAACAAATGATATAAAAAAAGTGAAAAATGAAAATGAAAACATAAATGAGAATGTGTATAATGGTAAGGGAAAATATATTTAATATGTACATAAAATGAATTATACATATATTAAATAAATTGTACACATATATATATATATATATATATATATATTTATTTATTTATTTATATTTATTTATTTATTTATATTTATTTATATTTATTTATTTTGTTTTATTTTAGAAAATAAAGATATCAGTAATAAGGACAAAGAACATGTCAGCCATCAGAATGAACACAATATTAATAATGTAAATCTTAAAAAAGAGAAAGAATATACAGATATACAACGTGATAAAAGAAAACATAAAAGATCTTTATCACAAAAAAGTGATTCTTATAAAAAGAGACCATTTAATAAAAGAAAGACTTCTATCGAAAGGTCTTTATCAAATAAAAGATACGATGAAAAAACTAACAAACGTTTTAATAAAAATTTCAGAACAGACATATATAATAGAAAACATTCTAAAGATATTGGATATAAACATAATAATTCATATAGCTCAAGTGATGATAAATATCATAATGGTCGTTCATTATCCAGTAGTGATATATCATATCAACATCGAAGAAAAGTAAAAAAAAAAAAAATAAATAAAAGACACGATGATTCGTCATCTGAAATAAGTAGTCATACTTATGCTAGTAGGTATGATAAAGAGAGGAAAAGATTTAGAAAAAGAGACATAAATTTAGAGAGACATAAAGAAAGAGGATATATAAATAGAGATAAAGAAGGAAAACATATAAGGAGGGATAAAGAAGGAAAACATATAAGGAGGGATAAAGAAGAAAAACATATAAGGAGGGATAAAGAAGGAAAACATATAAGGGGGGAACAAGAAAGAAGACATCAAATTAGGAATAAGGAAAAGTATAGAGATAGGAATGATCATAAGAAACCATATTATGATGAAAACAAATCTGACCGTTCAAGAAATAGTAGTGATAATAATGAGAAAATGAGAAAAAAAGGAAAAAATAAAAAACACATGAAACGTTATACGTCATCGAAATCGGTTAGTAAAAGTAGCAACACGTCAATTAATAGATCAAGTGATAGGTCAAGAGACAGATCAAGTGATAGGTCAAGTGACAAATCAAGTGATAGGTCAAGAGACAGATCAAGTGATAGATCAAGTGATAGATCAAGTGACAGATCAAGTAACAGATCAAGTAATCGATCAAGTGATCGATCAAGTGACAGATCAATTAATAGGTCAAGTGATAAATCAATTAATAGATCGAGTGATAGATCAAGTAGTAGATCAAATAATCCAAGTGATTCGTTTAATAATAAATCTGAATCTTCAGAAAAAATTAAGCGAGATAAAAGAGAAAAAATAATAAATTCTGATAGAAATAAAAGAAACAGGTAATAGCTACATCTTTATTTTTATTTATTTATTCATTTTTACTTCAAATCTTCCCTCTTAAAATGTGTGTGTCCAATTTTTTTTTTTTTTTTTTTTTTTTTTTTTTTTATGATTATTCCTTTATCTTTCTATTATCAGTTCTATAACGGTGTCTAGAGATATAAAAAGAAAAGAAATAGATAATATAATGCGAAAAAAAAGTTACAGAACTTCAAAAAAAAAAATGAGGGCATGGTCATCGTCAGAAAGTAGCGACTCTGGAGAAAAGTAAAAAAAAAATTATATATATAATGAAATATATATATATATATATATATATATATATATAGAATTATAAAAAGAAAAAAATTCACCTAATTAAACACTTGCATTGAATGTATATTATAAAATGCGGAAAACCATTTTCATTTCTTTTATTTATTTAAAACAAAATATAGACACCACATTTTTAGAGTATCCACTTTTTTTTTTATTTGAATAATATTTTCATTTCGAAAAGGAAAATTAATATTTAATAGTTTTGTCTAATTCCATAAAAAGGATATATTTATCAAGTTATATATATATATATATATATAATTTATTTTATGTGAGAGCATCTTTTTTGAATTTTTTTTTTTTTTTTTTTTTTGTAATGAAATTATTCATTATATATTAAATATGAAAATTAAAATAAAAACATACATAAAAATATTTTTAGAATTTATTTGTCTATTTTATTTAAAATTTTTTTTTTTTTTTTTTTTTTTTTTTTACATTAAACTTGATTTAATTTTTGTAAATTAACTTTTCAATTTTATACCATTTTCTTTTGTTATAATAACATGATTATTATAATTTTACAAAAAAAAGAAAAAAAAAAAAATATATATATATAATAAAATATAAAAACAGAGGCAAAAAATATGAATATGTATATATATATATATATATATATATATATATAATTATAATATGACATTAAAGTAAATTATTTTTTATCATACGCAAGATTATTTAAAAATAAAAGTGTTCATATAATTTTGCAATACTTATATATAACCCTTAAAGTAAAATATGCTTGTCCTTTTGATAAAGTAAAGAGTTTCAAATATTTTAAACCGAAGCTACTAAGGTTTATTAATTTAAAATATATTTTTTCTTTTTTATATTTTATATTTAATGACTTTATTCTTGTTTCTACTGATTTTATAACATCCTTGGTTATTATATAACTACAGATAATACACATAATATAATGGGAGAATGAAACTAAAAAGATACATGCAAATATAAATCCCATAGAAAGGTCATTTTTCATTTTATAAAAAACAAACATTCCTATAAAACCAATAGTCATAAATAAATATGAAAAGGCCGGGTTAAAAAATGCGCAAACTCTAAAAAAAAAAAAAAAAATATTAATAACAAAATGAATAAATAATAAAGAAAAATTCAAAAAATAAAGAAACCAATATTTGTTTATATGTACTTTTCTCAATGGAGTATTGGGAAGATATAAATATGATTATTGCGGTTTAAAATTCTATATACAAATATGTTATAAGCATGCACGCAGACATATATATATATATATATATATATTTTAATTACAGGGATACTTTAGATTTCATTAACTCATTTAAGGCTTCTATTTCATTTTGCATATTTTCATTAGAATATAAATACCTTGAATCATTTGTCCAAGGATCAAATATATATTCATATTTTTTAAGACACACATTCATTGAAATGTCTGTATAATCATAGACAGCCAAATCCTCTTCTGGTTTTCCTAATGTAGGGTTCATCATCATACGTATTTTTATGAAATATATATTCAAATATGTTATATATGTATACATAACATATATCTCATTGTAATATTATTTATGAAAAAAAAAAAATATATATATATGTATATATTTTTAACTATAATATTATTATTATATATATATATATATATATATATATACCTTATTTAATATATTAAAATGTTACATGAAATATTCTGAACATATTATCAAAGTGAGAAAAATATTATGAACGTTCATAATTTTTTCAAACAATTAAAGCTGTTTTTTTTTTTTTTTTTGTTTGTTTTTGTAATAATTTGGCTAGTTATCTATAAACAATTTTATATTAGTTAATTCAATAGAAATATAAAAGAATTACATATTTCAAATGTGATAAAAAAAAAAAAATATATTTTCTATAATAGACATAAATTTATTGTGGAATATATCACATCAAAAAATAAAATAATAACATAGTAGAAAAGTTGAAAATGTTTACAAAACAGACAACCATATTATAAACAGGAATAATTTTATATTATGTCCATATTTATGGAATGTTGTTATAAATACATTATTTATAAATTACATAAATATATATCCTATAGCATATATAAAATTTCTGGAATAAATTATAATCCATATTATATTTTTAATCATTTAATTTACCAAAAAAAAAAAAAAAAAATAAAAAAAAAAAAAATAAAATAAAATAAAATAAAAAATAAATATAAATAAATAAATATATATATATATATATATATATATATATATATATATCATAGTACACATATGTGTCCCGTGGGTAAAGATAAACAATAAAAAAAAAAAAAAAAAAATTAGCAAAAAAATTAATGCTCCACATAACATAAATAAATAAATATATATATATATATATATATATATATCCTCACATATTTGCTTTCAAATATTTATTATGCATAATTGGGGCCCTATACAAATGAGATGTTAAAGATTTGGATCTTTCTAACATCTTTGCATAATTATCTCTCATCATGGTGAGATCACTCTTTAAACTATTTGAACTATTTACATAATTCCTACTGGTATTGTTACTATTTAAATCGTTTATGTCTAGTGCCCTCGAATATTTATTTGTATATATATTCATATTCGATTCAACTGATTTTGCTGCATTTCTTGAGTAGTTACTCATATTATCAAAGTTTAATGGTGTCGTATTACTAATATGATTATTATGATTAATCATATTATTATTTATATTGTGACTTCGTTCTGTCGAATGATGGTTTGAATTTTGGTTATGTAAATAATTTTCTCTTGTATTCATATTTCTTGATTGAATACGAAACTTTTTATTTTCATAATTATTCATTATATTATATGAAGATTCATCTACCATATTTGGCTTGTGAATAGTACTTAATATAAAACTACTACTGTTATTAGTATCTGTAGTAAAGTTTTTTTTCTGTCCATAAGTAGAACTATATTTGTTTAATGAAATTTCGTCATTAAAATATTTCTGTTCATCTCTATTCATTATTCCATTTTTTTCATACGCTTTTCTTATATTATTATTATAGGGTTCTTTATCAATCACGTTTTGTGGATTTAATAATAAGGAACTCATTCTTTTAGCCACATATTCATTATGTGCCAAAGAATTTTTTAAATGGTTCTTGACTATTTGTTGTTCAGCTTTATCTATATTTTCTAGAACGCTGTTTAAGGTATTACTAGAATTATTATTCTTATATATATTGTCTTGGAGATTTACTGAATTAACTGCATTATGTACATTATCCATGTCTATATGATATTTACAATTCTCTTCTACACCATTATTTGCACCATTATTTGCACCGGTATTTTTCATCACATTGTTCATATTTTTATTACTCATATGTTCATACGTTTCTTCATCATTAAGCACATATGATTTATTCTTGTCATATTTATAATTCATGTTTTCTTCATATGTATCAACAACATTTGAATTTATTTTATTCATATTATCAAAATTTTTCATCATTCGATGTGTATTCATCACCATCATACTCTTATTATTACTTTCACTTTGATCTTCATCCAGCTTTTCATACTCTATTTTTCTATTTAATAAATAATCCATCTTAATTGTATCATTATATAATAAATGCTTATCTTCTTCATTCAACTGAGATAAATTTCTATAACTATTCCTTCCATCATTACCAATATTACCATTAGGGTTACTAACCCTAGGTATATTTTCATTACTATTAACATTATTATTAATATGTTGTATATTTTTTTTATTATTTTTGTATATATTTATATCATAGTTAAGATTTTCAACACTGTTGCAGTTGGTACTATTGGTACCTTCTTTGTTATAATGAAAAAGATCATGATGATCCGAAAAAATATTATTTTTATAATTATTATAATTATTATTATTATAATTATTATTATTATTGTTGTTATTGTTGTTGTGGAGGCTGTCTCTTTTCATATGAATATAATTTACATAATCATTATTCATAGGAATATCTTCATGTGCTGCTTTCAAGACATTTTCTTCATCCATAAGAAAATTATTTTCATTTGGTCTATCAAAAAAATCATTATTATTATTATTATGATTATTATTATGTGCATGATCGTTTAGAAAGATTTTGTTTTGATCATTATATTTTTTGTGCTTCATATTATAATTAAAATTATTCTCATTCAAAAGGGAATCATCAGTATTATCCACATCTTCATGATAATACATTAACAAATCATTGGTAGATGCATCATTTTTTGTTTGTGCATTCTCTGAATATGCACGTAAATTATGAATTTTATGTTCATAATTTTTTATTTCTCTATTAATTTCATTCATTAGTTCAATATTAATTTGTATAAAATTTTTCTTACTATTATTTAAATGAAAATTATGATCATTTTTTATTAAACCTCTTTGAAAATATTCATAATAAATTTGTTCAGCTAATTCCAAAATGTAATTTTTATTTTGACTTTCATTTATTAAAATTTCTTCGTCTGTTTTTTTTAATTTAGACAATGCTAATATTATATCATTTGTATCAATATCTTTATATATATCATCATTTAAATTTTTAATTTGACTTCCTAAAATAGCCATAATACTATAATTATTCTTTTTATTGCTTATCTCATGAAAATCTACACTTTCGTTTTGAAATTTATTATTGTCCACAAGAAGAGATAATATGTTATTTATTTTATACTTTTCATATATTTCTCCATTATAATAATCTAGTTTCAATAGTTTCATTGTTTAACGAATTCTTTTCAAATTTACAAAAAAAAAAAAATAAATAAATAAATAAATAACAATAAATATTAAAAATTTAAATATATACAAGTTTATAAACATATGTTTAATATTATTAATAATATGACAATATGTTGTTCATCGTGACTAATAAAAAAACAAAGAATTATTTATATTACATATATATATATATATATATATATACAAATATATTATAATTTAAGGGAAATTTATGAAATTATATTTAAAAAATAATATTTTAACAAATTTAAACATAGTACTTATATTATATATGAATTTATTTATTTTATTATTTATTAATTTTTTTTTTTTTTTTTTTTTTTTTTTTTTTTTCTCTCTAAATTATCAAGTCAAATAAAATATATTTATATATTAATTTTCTTTTCTTTTATGAGGGTACAATAAAAAAAAAATATAAATATTACATATATATATATATATATATATATTAATACATTTAAATTATCCTTTATATATATATATATAATTTTAATATATACCTTTTTAAAAACATACACTTTATGCCCAACAATACATTTTATTTTAAAACATATGATATCTCTCTAATTATATGAATGACACATTTATTTTAGTGTTACTTTAAAATTTTTTCTTTTTTATAATAATATAATAAAAATTATTCATATTTACATATTTTATAATATATTAAAAAAAAAAAAAAAAAAAAAAAATACACATAAAAATTTTAAGGTGAAATATTTATATTTAAAAAAAGAAAAAATAATAATAATAAATTATAAAAATATTATATATATATATATATATATAAAAGAAAATAAAAGGTAGGTAGCTAAGTTTAAGTAATAATAAATCAAAAAAAAAAAAAAAAAAAAAAAATTATATATATATATATATATATAATTTTTTGTGTGTATGCATACATATGATAAAATATTATGAACGGTTCATAAAAAAAAAGGTATAATAGCATGAACTGTTCATAAATTTATATATATATAAATATATGCATATATATATATATATATATACATACATACATTTATATATAACAAAAAATAATTAAAAACATCACTATATATATATATATATGTTAAATTTTATTTAATTCATATTGTTCATATTCGTCACTTGCAGATAAGTAAGTACTTGCTAGTTGCACATATTTGGGTGCGTTTCTCTTTTTCATAAAAAAGTTGGTATATAATTTACGTTTGTTTTTATATGCTTTGTAAATAAATAATAAAACAAGGAAAATAACATACAATATTATGGCTACAACCAATGCTTTTTTCCCATTTTCTCTATGTGCTTGACTTAATTCTAAGCTTTCTTCATTTAAATTGATCATAAGAAATGTTATTAACAAAAAGGCAACACTTGCTGCATCAATCAAAATAAGTATATTAAGAAACATGCTCATTTTATCTCTACTCTGTAATTAACATATATATATATATATATATATATATAAGATTTCTCTTCTCTGACGTTCCCTAAATGGATATTTGGATTATTATATTATGTATTTATTTTTCTCAAAAATAAAGATCACACATATATATATATATATATATATGTATGTATGTATGTATTTATGTATATATGTATGTGTGTTATGGCTGATTTATGTATAACTTAAAAAAAAAAAAAAAATATATATTTATAAATATATATAATAATTTCTTAGTGGTATATGAAATTTGTTCAATTCCAAAATGGGCTTGAAAAATAAACATAAAACTATGAAACATATACACATATATATATATATATATATATATATATATAACTATATATTGTTTATTTTTCAGCTTATGTTGGAGAACAGTTTTTCAATTTGTTCATTAAAAACTGCTGAACGTATAGGCATATCAATATCATAAAAAGGATTCTTCAGTATGATATCACTATACAATTCATATACCCTTTTCAAATATGTATTCATCTCAATATTTAAGTCATCTTTGTGAACTATAAATATTTTGATACCTGTTAATGTATCGTAACATTGAATTTTAAAACCATCTCCTTCAATAGTTTCTATGCCTTTTTTTTCTAATGATTGAAATATATTCGTTTTTTTCTCATATAATGAATACACATTAATTTTTTCGGAAATGGTTGAAATTCCATGTAACATAGAAGCAAGTCTTATTTCTTCATTACTATTTAATTTTATTTCTTCACTGAAATGCTGAAAAGAAGTTTTTATAAAATATTTGATTCTATTAAAAAAATAAAAATAAGGGTATAAATTATATTTTCAAAAATAAGCAAACAAAAAAAAAAAAAAAAAATTGAACAATTAAACAATAAACAAAAGCATTAGTAGAGAACGATCGCTCTCAAAGTTTCATGCAAAAAAAAAAAAAAAAATAAATAAATAAATAAAAGAAAATATATATATATATATATATATATATATATTTATTTATTTATATATATATATATATATATTCATATAAATAATAATTTTTTTTTTTTTTGGTCATAAAATATAAAATTTTCAAGGTAAAAATTTTTTTCTTTTATATTTTCTGCATATATAGAAACAAATATTTGAACCATTTGATTATATACAAACACAACCATAAAACAAAAATAAAATAAAATAAAATAAATGTGTGTACATATTAAATGTAATTATTTAAACATATTATATAATTATATATATACATATATATATATATATATATATATAATACCTTTTGATAAACTAAAGTACCATGTTGGTTGTTGACATAGAGAGAATACATTTTACTTTATTAAATTAATTCCTGCTTATTTTTTATTGAATATAATTATAGGAACATAATTATACACAATTATTTTATTTTTCAAAATTCGTTTCTTCCCTTTTTTTTTTTTTTTTTTTTTTACGTACACAATAGAAGAAGAAAAAAAAAATCACATAAATGAAATATTCATATTAATTCTTAAGCCATATATTTTGTTATAATTTTAATTATTAATTTTTCTAAGTAAGAAGAAAAATTAAATAAATAAATAAATATATATATATTATAATAATACAATGAATAAAAAAATTAATATATTATATATATATAATATTAGGGTTAAAAATTGTTATATTTTATAATTTAAAAAAAAAAAAAAATAATAAAAAAAATAATTATATATATTTATGTAAGTTATATTTTTATTTCCTTTTTCTTTTAAGTAGAAAAAAAAAATCAAAAAAAAATTTAAATTAATAATAAAAAATATATATAAATAAATAAATATATATATATATATATATATATTATATTTATTTATTTATTATTTCTAAATATAATATTATTTTTGAAATAATCCAGAAATGAGGGACTTTTTTTTTTTTTTTTTTTTTTTTTTTTTTTATTGAAATTATATGTAAATAAACGTATTGACAAAAATATTTGATTATTAATAAATAAATATAAATATTATATATATATATATATATATATATATATTTATTTATTTATAAATAAAATAATTTATATATATATATATTTATATATAATTATTATATGGGCAAATAATAAATTTTTTTTTTGAAGAAATCGATTATATATATATATATATATAATTAATATATATTATTATAATATATTATTTTTATTAAATTCACAATTTTTTTATAATAATATTAGAATTATAGCTTCAATTTTATATACTTAATATATATATAATATATATGATATATAGCACGTATATAAATATATTACTATACATAATAAATATATATTATATATATATATATATATATAATATACATTTCATATATATTTTATTTTTCTGGGAATTTATATATATAATATTATATATATTTTCTCATTTTAGTTTTATTCTTATTCTTTTTTTTTTCTTTTTTTTTTTTAAATATTTAAAAATAATATTATATATGAAGGCATTCATAAATAATATATAAATTTCTTTATTTGTAATTCTAAAATAAGGAAACTAAAAAAAAAAAAAAAATATAATAATATATATATATATAATATTTTAAATGTTAATTTTAATTAATTAAATAAAAAAAAATAATAATAATAAAAAATAAATAATAATGGATATTAATAATATTATGGAAGAGGTACAGGCCATTAAGGTTTTGCCTCATATGATGTTCAATGCTTCTAAACTTAGTAAGAATAAATAAGCAAACAAATATGTAATACGTAATATGTAATATGTAATATGTAATACGTAATACGTAATATGTATTATATATATATTTATTTTTATATATATATATATTTTTATTTATTTATTTTAATTTTTACTTTTTAGAAGTATTAAGTGATTATGTGAATGTAGCTTTTGAAAATAACGAATATTACGATAACGATGTCATGCTAACTTTGTTGAGATTGTTTTGTTTATATCCCCATTGTTATGATAAAGATATAATTAAGAAAATATTGATATGCGTTTTATATAATATAAATAATGTAGATATGAATATGTATATGAGTTTAATAAATTCAAGTTTATATGATGATAATATAAAAAGTGTTATATATATATATGAACTAATTAAAAATTGTCAGTATAAAAAATTATGGAATTGTATAAATAATAATATAGGTAATGAATATAATAATTGTGATTATTCATATTTAAAGAATGATAAGAATTTTATTTGTAATATTAGAAAATATATTTTAAATACCATCTCAATAAGTTTTGAAAGTATATATTTAAAAAACATGTCAGAATATTTAAATATTCAAGACAATACACAACTTGAACAATTTTTAAATGAAAATAAATGGACCATTAAAATGATTAATCACAAAGGAAAGGATGAACAAATATGTTATAATGGAAATATAGAAACGGTTCAGAATAAAAAAAATATAAATACTTATTTTACTGAGGATAATATAGGATCCTACATAACAAAACTTAACCATTAAATAAATAGAGAATTTGTAGGAGGTATTAATTAAAAATGTGTATACATATATATTAAAATATATATAAAATTGGCTTATAATTATTATTTATCATATATTTATAAGAATATCTTATATTTATTTTAAATATTTTTATATTTATCCATCTATAAATTTTTTTTATTTTTTATACTTTATTTTTTATTTTTTATATTTTATATTTTTTATTTTTTATTTTTGTGATATTACATTTGTAATTAATTTTTATTTATCATAATATTAATATTTATAAGGGAGGAAATAAAATCATAAAAAAAAAGAAGAAAATAAAAAAAATAATGAGCTAGCCAAAATATATATATATATATATATATATATATATTATATATATGTAAATTTTTTTTTTTTTTTTTTTTTTTTTATGATTTTATTTCCCTTATTAGCTATTTAATATTTAATGAGAAACCTTTTGATATTTTTTAATATTTAGACTTTGATAATATTTTTTAATATTTAATAGAATTATAAAAAAATAAAACATATCATAAAATTGTCCAAACATTGAACAATGTAGTATATGCATATATTTAATTTATATGTATGTAACTTTTTACTTTTGATTTTTCTTTTTAATAGTCTTACATATATATATATATATATATTATATGTATGGACAAGATGGTTTTTAAATAAATATTTAATAATAATGTGATGACGATATTAGAATTAAATAATAAAAGGTGGATATCATAAAAAGCATACTCGTATATATGTTATAATATATATATATATATATATATTTTTGTAATAAATTTATATTGAATCATCATTAGATATATGAGGGTTTATATTTCTTTGAGGAATAATTAAAGTTTCAAATAATTTTATGAAATAAATAAATATATATAAATATACATATATATTGTTTCATGATAAAAAGAAAGAAAAAAAAAAGAAACAAATTGATGGTATATATAAATAATGTATGTTGGGTTTATCATATAATATTACAAAAGTAACAAATTTTTTAAATTAAAAATTTGTTATAGAAATAATATATATATAATATATATTATATAATAATGTGTATAAGTCAAATTCTAGCTTTAATTAATATTAATTTTTTTTGATATATTTTATTTTTATTTTCTAAAGGATTCATTTTTAAATAATAATAAAAAGGTATAATAAATAATATATATATATATATGTGATATGTTTCATTTTGTAAGGTTTTTTATTTTTTAAAATAAATTATTGTTCTTTCAATAAATTTGTGAATTTTTGTTAAAATGAACAAGCTCTAATAAGGCTAACAAAAAAAAAAAATATATATATATATTATTGATATTATATATATTTTATATATATATATATGTATATAATATAATGGGCTTAAACTTTGTGAGGTATTTTCATTTCTTTTCTTTTCTTTTCTTTTCTTTTTTTTTTTTTTTTTTGTTTTTTTCGTTATATACATATATCTACATAAATAAAAATTATGTTAAAATATAAGAATGTAAAATATAAAAAAATCAAAATATGAAATGATAAAAATTAAAAAAAATTAAAAATTTTTTACTTGTACACTCTTACCTTTTATATAATTATATTACATTTGTTAAGAATATATAAGTGTATTTATAATATATAATATATATATATATATATATATATATATATATTATAATAATAATTTTTTAAAACAAATTTATAAAAAAAAACAATAAATAAACATATATATAATAATATATATATATAATATATGTTCCTTTAATTATTATTTTTTCTTCGTTTTATAAGAAACATTATATATATAAATAAAAATAGCAAGGTTAAAAAAAAAAAAAAAAATAATAATAAAAAAATAAATAAATAATAATAATAAAAAATAAAAAGAAATGTATCTATTAAATATACAATACTGATGATGAAATATATGTATCATTTTGTATAATTTATTTTTATTATATATTTTTATGTTTTTATATATTTTTAAAAATTTTTGCTACTGAACATTTATAATAATTATGTTATATATATATATATATATATATGTGAGTACCAAATTAGTATGTAAGAAAAAAATATGAACAATACGTTTAAGATAAATAAGAAGCGAAGAACAGTATACGAGTCATATAATATAATAAATATAGCTAATAAAAAACGATACATGTGTAATGATAATAAAATGGATAACGATAATAATATTATTAATGAAAAAAAATATTTTAATAATTCATCTTCAATAAAAAATACAGGAAATAATTATAAGAATGATAATATTGATAAATCGTATGATATGTGTGAAAGAAGAAGTATGATGGATAGAGATGAAAATATATATAATAATAATTATAAAAATAAAAATAGAAATAATTATAGTAATAAAAATAATTATAGTAATAATATAAACCATATGGATAATAGAAGAAATACTTATAAGGGAGATTTAGATGGAAGAAAACAATATTTAAGCAACAAACATTATGAATCAAAAAATGATAATGAGAATTCATATAATTTAAAAAAGTATAATTTTAATATCCCCCCGATTAAATATAATAATAATAATAATAATAATAATAATAATAATAATAATGATAGACAGAATATAGATAATAACATATATAAATTTTATGATGATAAAAATGAAAAAAAAAGTAACAAAACACATTCTTATGGTAACAACTTTAATAATGAATTTAATACATTTAATGATCCTAAACAAAATTATATGTCTAATGAATCACATAATATGACACAAGATGGTCACCCCATATATAATCATAATAATAATAATAATGATGGTAGAATAAAAAATAGAAAAGATATATCATTATCATCGTATGGTTATAATAAGATAAGTAATGATAATTTATCAAAGGAAAATACATCATATATAAATCAATATAATAATAGCGGTGGGGCAAACAGACATGTAATCAACGCACAACATAATAATAACCAACATAATAATAACCAACATAATAATAATTTTAATTATCATAACTATAAAAATGCTAAACCATATCAGGATAAATATAAGAACGGAGATTCATTTAAATTCTCTGCATACAATGCAGAACAACATGATAATATGGATAAAAATTATTATCAAGATATTCACAAAAATAATATGAAGCATAGTACTAAAGGTGATACAGCTATTTCTTTTAATGGTCAGAAGGTGTTTGGAAGTTTTAAAAATAAGCAAATGAAAGAAAAAAGAAAATTCTTTAAAAATAAAGAAAGGGGCTCATCTATTAATCGTCCTGGTATGCATAATAATAATAATAATTATAATAATAATAATAATAATAATTATTATAATAATTATAATAATCATTTTTGTGATGATGCGGAAAGGAGAAATAATAAGAATGAAAACTGGTGTGAAATAAATTCAAATGAACTATATGAAAAAGATGGTGATATGCCTATATATAATGCAAATGAAAATTGCAACTTAAAAAAAATGATTTATAAAAACGATAAGAAAGAAAAGGAGAAAATAAAAATATTATTAACAGAAGATAATGTAAACAATGTTCAAAGTAATATAGAAAAGTTATCCATATATAAATCAAGGAATGAAATAATAGAAATGATTGAAAAGAACGATGTAACATTTATAAATGGAGAAACTGGTTCAGGAAAATCTACGTGTGTACCTAAATTTTTATTAGAAGAAAATATAAGAGAAAATAAAAAAATAAATATTATAGTAACTGAACCAAGACGAATAGCATGTATAGCATTATCTAAAATATTATCAGAGTTAACAAATGAAAAATTGGGTCAAAAAATAGGATATAGAATATCTGGAGAATCATTATATGATAGTGAAAAGACTGTAATAACATATATAACTATTGGTTATTTATTTAAATTATTTTTACATCATAAAAATATGTATAAAAAATTTACACATGTTATAATAGACGAAATACATGATAGAAGTATATTATTAGATATTGTATTGTTGTTTATCAAATTATATTTACATAATAAACAGAAGGATGAGCAAATGTTCAAATTAATTATTATGTCTGCAACAATGCAAAGTAATTTATTTTATTCATATTTCGAGCACCCAAATATTAAAATGGGTTCTATATTTATAGGTACCAAAATTTTTAGTATCGATACGTTCTATATAGAGGATATAATAAACTACACAAGATATGGTAGTAGAAATATACATGATGAAAAAATAAATGATGAAAAAATAAATGATGAAAAAATAAACGATGAAAAAATAAACGATGAAAAAATAAACGATGATAACAAAAAAAGTTGTGATGACAAAAAAAGTTGTGATGACAAAAAAAGTTGTGATGGTAATAACAATTTCGTTAAAGAAAGTGTTATCGATTTCATCCTTCGAAGAAAAAATTGTAATAAAATAAACTTATCAAAAAATTCAGAAATGTTATTATATAAAATAAAGAGTGAATATGACAAAAATATACATATGTTTAATAATAATAATAATAAATATTGTAATGATAAAAATAAGGACTTGGATGTCGATGAGATCATTCCAGCAAATGTCTTTTCTAATATATCTAATCTATGTTTAGAATTGGTTTATAATTTATGTTTGAAAGGAGATAGTGTTATTATATTTTTATCGGGAATGCAGGATATAACGGATATGTATCACCAATTAAGCATGATCATAAATAATAATATGGACAATCCATCCAATAGTAATATTAACATAAATAATGGGAATGATGCGAATGATGCGAATGATGTGAATAATATGCACAATATGCATAATATGCATAATATGCACAATATTGCTAACCAGTTGACATACCATCGTACGGATATCAAAATACACATTCATATGTTACACAGCTGTTTATACGATAATACCATCCATAAACTTAAACATAACGATACAGATATTAATATATTTTTATCCTCAAATATAGCAGAGAGTTCTATTACCATACCAAATGTTAGATTAGTTATTGATTTTTGTATTCAAAAGAATATCGAATATAACGATAAGAAAAAAGCACATATTTTAGTAAAAAAGTGGATTAACAAATCATCTATGGAACAAAGGAAAGGAAGATGTGGTCGAACATGTCATGGGATCTGTATTAGAATGATCAGTAAGAATTTTTTGAATCTTTTAAGAGATCATAAAATATCGGAAATATATACACATAGTTTACATTTATTATATTTATATATATTAAAAAGCATGTCTGTATTAAACGGATTAATTAATAAACGTAATGAAGTTGTTCATTGTGATAATACAAATGTATATAATGTAAAAGAAGTAAAAGATCAAAAGAATGGAATTTGTAAAAATGAAATTTCACATTCACATGCAGAAAACAAAAAATTAACCATATATGATGTGTTAAGTATGATTATCGAAAAACCATCTAAGGAAAAAATTAAAAGTACACGTTATGAATTAGAAAAGGTTAAAGCTGTGATCAAAATAAAAGACAAATTAGTTATATCCATTATCGGTCAGATAATGATTCGTTTTAATTTAAGTATAAATTTGTGTAGACTTCTATTATATGGGGTTCTATTAGATGTGACCTTTGATACCATAATCCTTATAGGTATATTAAATACGAATGATATATTTCCAAACATTAATTTGTATTCATCAAAGAATATTTATTCCTATGCTGTATCATTAGAAATATGTTCTAAACAAAAAGCTTATTTTGACGGGAATACATATTCTGAGCCGATCATGTTAAGAAACGTGTTCTTAGAATGGTTATGTGTTTATTTATTATATGTACAAGGTTTAAAAAAGGAAAATAAATTCCATAGAAAAGAATTAAAGACATATTATATGAATACATGTTCTATTATGAATAAAAGAAATCATGTTAATTCCAAAAAACTTTTGTGTGTAATAAATAGTGTAGATAATTTATGTAAAAAAATGTTAAAAATGTTGAATAAAAATAGTAACGCATATAAATCATGTGTATATTTATTGTATCTCTTACGAGGTGGTTCAGATATAAATTATAACATGGGAAATAATAGCAACAATAATAATGATAATAGTGGTGAAATAATAAATGCAGATGGTATTACTCCTAATAATACACACATGAACGAAATTAATGGTATGAATGTATTTAATGTAGTAACAAAGTATTGTCTTTTTGATTATTCTAATCAAAACATTTATCTAAAATTTTTATTTAGTTTATCTTTTACACCTTTGTTTATACATGGATCCCCAAATTTGCCTTTAAGAGATTTAAATGAAGGAAAGAAGAAAAGTAAAAAATTAATGAATGTATTAAATTTTATGATAGATAATAAATTAGATGTAAAGAATTGTATATATTTTAGTGGTGTATATATTCCAGATATCAATATTTTAAAAAGAGCAATATGTATAATGTGTCCATATTTATCTTTTGATATATATGTGAGTAAAAATATTTATTACGTATACTTTCATAATAATAATTATCATAATAATTATCATAATAATATTCTTAAGGGTGATGATTTTAGTTATTATAATAAAACCATTTGTGACAAAGGAGATGCTGATATGAGTGTTAATTCTTATCTTAATCTTACTCAAGAAGGACATGATACCGATGGAATCACATCATTCGGAGTATCACCCCTCATGAACAATAATAATATGTATGGTAATAATTATATTCATAATAATGTGTATTATCCATGTAATGGAATAAACAATTATTATAATAACAATGTTGTGAATTCACAAAATAATTATATGATGAAAATGATCATGTCAAATTATTATTCTGAATCATTTTTAAATTTAACGAGTGGGAAAAATTATCCAGATATTATAGAAAAAATAAGAAATAAATTATTATATAAATATAATAATAATGTTGAAAAATCTATTTTTCATAATTTTTATAATAATATCCTTAATTTAATACAACCTGTTAATGCAATAGTACCTGTGTATTCAAATAAATATGATGAAATTAATAATGCTTCTATATGTACAAATATTATAAACATGTTTTCGAATGGAAAATGGATATTTACCATGCCATTATTTAATCCTAATAAAAGGAAATGTGAAGTGAGTGAATATTTTAATCATAAATATGAACTGAAAAAACCAAAGCATTTATTTTTAGTAAAGTGGATGTTTTTAAATACAGATAATTATAAAATAAAAAAAAACAAACAAAAAGAACATGTAATGGATACTAATAATGCTCTTGTAAATAATAATTCTTTAGGTAAAAATGTGAGCAAAAATGATATTCATAGGGATAATATAAATGATTATTCTTTGAACGACCAGGAGGATCAACAATACAATAAGGGATATTACTATGATGATTATGATGATTATGATGATTATGATGATGATGATAATAATGATGATAATAATGATAATAATAATAATAATAATGATGATAATAATAATAATAATGATGACGATTATTTAAGTAATGTAAAAGTCGAGAGTGATAATAATAATACTCATCAGAATAATCCTGATGGGTATGAAGGTAATGATTCAAGTTCCATGTGTAGTGATAATAATAAAAAATCGAAACAAAAAAAAATGAAATGTAATTTGAATTTCAGATCAGTACTTGGATTTTTATCCATGTGTCCATTTAATTTTGATACAAAAAGAAATATATATGATAATCAAACTGCAGATATATATGCTGTATGTTCAAGTATTGATTATAGTTATACGAATGATACTTATACATGGGTAAATTATGTTACAGTGCTTCCAAATAAATATTTCCTAACTTTCTTTTTATCATCCATTCCTTATCATGATAATGTAATTATTCAAACAAGGACAAATCTATATACGTCTGATATATTATCTATAAAAATATTTGATTCAAAAGAAATTATTTTAAAAAATATGAAAAAAATGAAACATAAAAATAAAACAAATACAACCAATTATTATGATACTAATTCGACAATCAATAATCCAAATATTACCAAGCATGATTTGTTGAGAGTAAATTATCTTCGTTATGTCATGTCCAAATTATTATTATCCTTAACTTTGTCTTTTAATCGTCAGGAAATCGAGCAAAACACGCAACCTCTTAAATTAAGTGAAAAGAGTAAAAGGAAAAGTGTCATAATTAATAAGGATGGACCAAATAACGACAACAGGGTTGATGCGAATGATAAAAATGTTAATGGTAATGATAAAAATGTTAATGATAATGATAAAAATGTTAACAGTCAAGATAATCAGGGTAACCAAAAAGACCATTTTGATGATGAAGATGAAGAATATTTTAGTGACGAAGATATAATGAGTGATATAGAAGAAAATAATATTTTAAAGGAAAATCTCTATTTAAAACAAATAGTTATAAATATGATTGAAGAAAATAATATGGATTATATAAATTATAATAAATATAGTATGGATAATATGGACATAGATGAACATTTTAATTTACAATATTTATATGAGGATGAACATTTTATAAATCTAAATGAAAAATGGTATAATAACAAAGGAGAAATTTTAATGAATACATATGATTATTTATATAACTCTTTAAAAAATGAAAATGATTATAATCAATATAATAACAATAACAACAACAATAACAATAACAATAATAACAGTTCTTATATGGTTAAAAATATAAAAGAAAAAGCTTTAAACTCCTTAGAAGCTGTTAAAAGTAGTTATCTAAATAATAACTTTTCTGTACAAGTACAAAATACAATGAATGCTTATGAAAGAACTAATTCTGAAGATTTTCTCTTCTTTCAACCAATAAACATTTCTCCTATTAAAGAAGCAAATTACAAATTAAGGTCCATGTATTATAATGAAGTAGCACCTACCCTGGACAAATTTAGGAGAACAAATCGACAAGTGTAAAAAAGGACATAAATATATATATATATATATATATATATATATATATATGTGTATATATGTGTGTATGTATATATTTGTGTATATATTTATGCACATATGGATGATAGCTACATATTTTTCGTATACTCTTTCATTTGATGCACAATTAATATTTGACTATATATTTATTATTATTTTATTTATTTTTTTATTCGGTTAAAATTTGCTTTTTTTTTTTTAGAAATAAACATTTTACTAATATAACCTTATTTTTTAATGTATTTAAAAAATATTGTTAATTGTTTATAGTGTTTTATATATTTAATTTTTTTATAATAAAAGCAATGCATGGCCGATGGCCCATGACCCAAAGGGTAGTGCATACATATATCCACACATATATATATATGTATGTATGTATGTATGTATGTATGTATGTGCATCCTTTTGTATATTATTTCAAATGACACTTAACAAATAAAAAGGAACAGAAAAAGAAAAAAAAGAAAAGAATAGTATATTGTTCTATATATTTATGTATTTCCTTTTATTTTCCTATATTTTTGATTTTTTGGTTTGTATGGATCGAAATATTTAAAAGTATAAAATATAAAAGGTAAAAATATAGGAATATTAAAGTAGCTACAAAATGGCTAACTGTTATTTTTTTTTATTATTTTTTTTTTTATTTTTTTTTTTTTTTTTTTGTGTGTGTGTATGTATGTGTTCAGGTAAATAGCTATTTTGAAAAAAAAAAAAAAAAAAAAAAAAATATATACATATATATATATATATATATATATATATACATATATATAACATAGATATAAAGTAGATATATCACATATATATGATATATATTACATATTTAATAATATTCCAAAAGTATAATCCTATGAACCCTATTTTCTTTTCTTTTTTTTTTTTTTTTTTTTACAACTCATCTGTGTCAAAATCAAAAGTATTTGAATTTTGATCATTTTGGAAATTAACAGGTGGTTGCGCTATATCTTTGATTTGTTCATATAAGTGTTTATTTTGATCATTAATTTTTAATTTATCTGCATTAATTGTATTTACGAAATCATCATAATCATCATATTCGTCATATGGTTCGCCATCATCTTCAAAATTTGATAAATTTTCCATATATTCTTCATAATCCATTGGATTAATTGCATCTTCTTCTATTTCAGGACGTTGATCAAAAAAATCATTTTCTTCATTCTCTTGATTTTGATAGTTTCCCATTTTTTGTTGATTAAAATTTCCCTGCATATTTGATGTATGGAAATAATTATTTGTATAATCCTTTTGTTTTTTTAATTGATTCATTTTTTCTTTTTCTTTTTTGGCCTTTTCATTCTTTTTTTTTATTTTTTGAAAATAAGGATGTCCTTCGATTTCTTTTTTGAAAAATTTATTTATATCGAATAATTGTTTGTATTTACCACTTTCTTGCATTCTATTATAAATTTTTTCATTCATTTTTATGACATATTTTGTAGTGTCTTCATTTTTATCTATATTATTAGTAGGTACACTTGATTTTTTCACATCGGTAGCTTTTTCTTTATTATTATGATTCTTATCATCCTTTTTTTCTTTACCCGTTCCTTTTTTGTTACGTTCCATAACATCATCATCAACGCTTTCAACCATATTAATAATATCATCTATGTTTTCCATATTATCCACATTGTAATTATTATCATCACCTTTTATATTTTCATCATCTTTCACATTTTCATCATCTTTCACATTTTCATCACCTTTCACATTTTCATCACCTTTCATATATTCATCACCTTTCACATTTTCATCACCTTTCACATTTTCATCACCTTTCACATTTTCATCATCATTTACATTTTCATCATCATTTACATTTTTGTCCCCTTGAGTATTATTTAATTTTTGTGGGTTCTTTGATTTATTCTTTTTACTGTTCATATCAGCATTGTGCTCAATTTTGGTGACGACTTTATTTTTTTCATCATACATATTTACATAAAAAAAGTAATGGAATACATTATCTATCATATTTTTATGATTTCTATCTAGATAATCAACATATATGTCTTTATTTTGTTCTTTATCATTTCTATTATAATTTACTAGATAATTAAAATACATATCTCTTGATTCTTTGGTTGTTCTATTTTTATTTAATCTATGATATGTAATAGGTACAAGAGTATTAATATATTTTTTGTTATAATCAAGTGGGGAGTTTTGAAAATATCCTTCAAAGTTTATGGCTAAAATTCCTAATTCTTTAGCCCATTTCCCAAATATCATATCATCCATTGAGGAATTTGTTGATGGGCATGTGCATTCTTTGCATTCATATATTCGTTTAGCTGTTTCATCATTAATTAAAATACCAGCACCTCCAGTTAAATAATCATAAAAATATTCATTTGAATTTGTAGAAAATGTATTATATGAATATCTTCTTCCTAAGTATATAGGTATGGATTTTGCTTTATTATTATTATTATTATTATTATTATTTATTACATTTACTTGATTTTTTTCAATATCTTGATGATTCGTACTATCATTATTTTGTTTATTACCCACGTGATGATCATGATCATCATCACTATCATTATTTTTATGTTTTTTTGATAGGATACCACCCTGACAATATTTAGGAACATAGTCATATTTCTTCAAGGTTTGTATAGTTTTGGCAAAGGTATCTTTCAAATAGGAATAAAGAAATAAAGTTTTTTTTGGAAAATTTTGAAGAAATAAGGCTTCATTTTCTTTAACAAAATCATAAGATTTGATATATTTATCATACATATATTTTTTAGAATGTGAACAAGTATTTAATGTTAAATTTGTTACATCTATTAAATTTTTTACATTAACAAAAGTATCATCATCTGCAATAAAGAAATATTTTTTTTCTGAATTTTTCATAACATATTCTTCATAATAATAATATATCATATGTTTTAATTTTTCACATAAGCCTTCTTTTGATGTTACTTTAGAATTAAAATATAAATTATCATATTTTTGGCTTTCCTTATCAGACATATAGATAATATCTAAATCTATATTATCATTTTCTAAAGCATTTTGTAAAAGGGAATTATTATAAAATCCAAATGTATTTTTTTCTTTTAATTTATTATCATAGTTGAATGTATTGAATATTATTTGTGTATTTTCTTTATTATCATATGTATTTTTAATATGTGGAATTCTTTCTTCTTCTGTATTTATACTTGTTTTTATACCTATGAGTATATTTTTATGTGTTACTAAATTTTCATGTTCTTCTAATAAAGTATCATATTTATAATTAATACGATTAAGTTTCATTTTATATTCTTCAATACTATTAAAATGTATTTCTTCTGTTTCTTTTATATAATGTTTTAATTTTATATCGTTTTCTAAATTGATCATATGATATTTATCATAATCCATTAGGGATTCATGTTTTGATCTTATTGAATAGCACATACATGTAGATATTGGATAGAACACATTAAAATAGGAGAGAAGTAATTCGGCAATCGCATCTTCACTATAATTATTATTATCATTATTATTATCATTATTATGTTTGGTATTTCTATTAAGGTTTTCATTACCTTCAGATGATGTTTCTTCATGTCTAACATTTTCATGGCCAATTTTTTCATATTGCTTTTCTTCTGTATTCTTATTATAATCTTTAAATAAGTTCAGCACTTGATAATATTTATATATTTCGAAATTATTAGGATCATTATCTAATAAATGAATATTTTGTTCTTCGTTTAAACATACATTTTCGGAATGTGTTAAACGTACTCTTAAATTTTCTTTTATATATTTTGTAACTTCATAAATATAATCTATATGAATAGATTGATCCTTTTCATTATTCGATAATAATATATTAGAAACTTCATATATATTTTTTAATAATGTTATATCTAATATAATACCACTATTTAAAGAAGGAAATAAAAAGTTCTTATCAAAATTATAATGATGAATTACTGATGGTATATCATCATTAAAACCATATCCTATAAAAAATCCTTTATATTTATTAACCTCGTCAGTTTTTAATATATATTTATCATTACTATCATTATCATCATCATCGTTTAAGAAAAACCTTTTTTCTTTTGTAATAATCTCTTCTAATAGTTCATGTACATCGATATCATCATTATTATTGTATAATTTATCCGATGGATTGTACAAATCATTCTTATTATTAAAGTCTTCATTATCACCATCTTTAGAAAATTTACTATTATTATTATTATTATTATTATTATTCTTATCTTTGATCTTGTTCAGTTTTTGTTTTTCTAGCTTCTTCTCTTCAATCTCCTTATTATATTCTTCCAATATTCCTCTGATATCCACATTACCCTTTTCATATATGTTCCCATTATATATATATTTGTTCAGCTTTCTCAAAAAATATTCAAAATTTAAGGGATGAATACGTGAAAACGATGTACCTAAAAATATATATCGAATATTTTTATTATCATCTTCATTTTCTTTTATATTCTTATAGGTATCAACAAGTAAACGAAATATTGAGGAATAATTCAAGTTCTCAAGATTTAATAAACTCTCATCCAATGTATATAAATTCTTATCTACATCTAAATCAAATAATAAAGTATGAAATAAATTCTCACTAAAACTTAAATCTACTATGGGCTCATTCAATATAATAAATTTGGTTCTTTTTTTAATATTCTTAAAAATCCTTTCCTTCACATTGTTACACGCTCCAAGAACCACAAAAAAAAATAAACAAAAAAATATAATTCCAACCTTCATTTTAATAAACAAAAATATATAAAAAAAAAAAAAAAAAAAAAATATATATATATATATATATATATATATTAAATTATATGCATATATGAATACTACCCTTTCAACAAATATTCACATATATATGAATATATTTTTCATATTCTTTCTCTTTAAAATAGAAAAAATTTTAAATTATCCTTTAAATTTTTATTATATTACGTTAGTGTAATTATATATCATTAAATATTAATGTCACAGAACATTAATATATATATATATATATATATATATAAAAGATCGAACAAGTTTAAAACAAGAATAAACAAGATTAAGCAATAGTAAATTAAAAAAAAAAAAAATAAATAAAATAAAATAAAATAAAATATTTAAAAAAATAAAATTAATAAATTATTTAAATATATATGTTAAAATTAAAAAATACACATTTTGTATTCTTTTTTTTTAAAGGTCTTTATTTAATGAGAAAAGGAGAAATTACAATTATTTAAAAATTTTTTTTTTTTTTTAAATGATATAATATCGATATTAAAAAAAAAAAAAATATATATATATATAATATATATAAATTAATTAAATATACACACATATATAAATATATATATATATATATATATATAAGTAATATCTTTAGTATTCCCTTTTTTTTTTTTTTTTTTTTTTTTTTTTTTAAACGATATGCATATATCGATATAATAAAAATAAAGAGTGTATAAAAAAATAGAGAATAGGTCTATTCATATAAGCGTAATAAATATATTTATAAGCACACACTAATAAACACACACATATATATATATATAATATATATTATACATTATTTTATATATTACTCTTAAAAAAAAATTGTTAAGCCCTTTTTTCAATATGAAAAAAATATATATAAAAAAAAAAATATATACATACATATATATACACACATATATAATATATATATAATATTATATACATTTATGTGTTTATGTATCAACTTTTTAAAAGAAAAAAATTAAATAATATAATATAATATAAAAAAAAAAAAAGAAAAATCATTCATATAAACTAATCATTTTAAAACATTCAAAATGTAAACGTTCTCGGCACCTCCGGCTACGGTAAGTATATTATATCTCAAAAAATTCAAATCATCAATCACACTTTTTTTCCTTCCTAAAAAGAAAAAAATAAAATATAAAAAATATAAATACATAATAAGCATATTTATATATATATATATATATATATATATGTGCACACTTTTGAAATTATTGAACATTCCCCTGAAAATTTAATCATATGTTCATTTATCATTATTATATATATATATATATATATATATATATATATATGTATGTATTTTATTTTATTTTATTTTATTTTTTTTAATTTTATTTTTTTTAATTTTCTTGCCTGGTATTGAATAAATGATCTTATATTTTTTTGGTCCTTCTCCATAGTAGGAAGTATTATTAGCAAGCACAGGGTTTATATCACAAGAATATGTATTAAGTGTTTCCCCTATACCTTTAGTATTGTTATCTATTTTTTCTTCTATATGCATTAATCTTTGAAATGTTTTATTTAATCCATGTGTATTATATGATCTTAAAAGATCAAGATATGTCAACAATTTACAAATAATTAAACCTTCGATTTTGTTTTTACTTTTAATATACTTATTTAAACAATGGAAATAAAAATAATTATCACGATAAAACATTTCTACACTTAAGTTTTGAATAGATTGTGGAAAAGATTTTAATATGTTAATATTTTCTTGAAGGAAACTTTTATTTTGTTTTTCATCTTTATATGTTTGTTTTATATTGGATTGAATTTTTATATTGTTACTATCATTTTTTGGTATATAAATAAATTTTTTTCTTATTATATTTTCTTCAAGGAAGTCATTATTTTGTATATAACTATTATTATTATGAAAATCATCATCATTATTATTATTATTATTATTATTATTGTTGTCATTATTTTTATTTTTATTTTTATTATCACTTGATATATCTTTTTCATTTTTTATATCTAAATTTGGTGAAGAATAATCAGAAGTAAATATTTCTTCTATAAAATTTTCGTTAATATATTTACACTCCTCTTCAAAATTTATATCATTATTTTTTTCATATTTTTCTTTTAGACTTTTCAAATATCCATTACATTTATGCTCATTTTTTTTCATAAATTCTTCGTTCTCGATACATCCAACAATATCCACATAACATACATCCATTTCATTTTTTATAATTTTATTATATTTTTCAATCAAATATTTTTGAAACGTAGGTATATCTATATTTTTTATATTTTCTTTTAAGGTAATCCAGAAATCAATTGATTTTATTAGATCTTGTATACTATCATAATTCTTTATAACTTCAATTACATTTTGTAAATAATGTGATGTTTTTTTATAATTTTCATTTTGTTCTTTATTTTTAGTATTCAAAGATACATACTCCTCTTCTCCAACATTTTCTTTATTTATAATTTTCGATTCTACCTCTGGTAATACCACAAGAATAATATTCTGACCAACTATATATCCTTTTTTATTGTTTTCCCATGAACCTTTTTCTGGTACATAAATGAGATATTCACTACCATCATATATTAACACATTGCGACCTAAACGTTTATTTCTTAAAACATAATTTTTATATAAACCATTTGAATACACATGATTTTCTTTATTCGAGTTACTATAATAATTATTACTGTTATCAATAAACTTTTGTACACTGTCTAAATATTTTTTATTCTTTTCATTCTTTATAAGCATATCATATTGATATATTATTACGGTACATGGTTGTGAACATATGAGGTCATCTAATTCTGTATAACTATTTATTGTATATATATATTTATCTTTATAAGCCTTTTTTAATGCTTTATTTTTATTCATGTAACTTATAGGAATATTATTTATTGATAATGGACGTGCTATTTGTAAATTCGTTATATTATTATAAAATAAAAAAGAATGACTCAATGGAATACTTATTTTTCTAATATCACAATTATTTAATCCTCGGAAATCCAAATCTAAATAATCTAATAAAGCTAACATATGAACTATAAAGGAACTATGAGAAACCATCACAACATTATACACACCTTTCTTATTTTTCGGTTTTTTTACCATCTCATCATTCATTTTTTCATCGTCCACATATTTATTATTTTCAACAGTAAAATCGTCGTCGTTGTCGTACTCCTCCTCCTCCTCCTCCTCTTTTATATTATTCTCATCAAATTCTTTTTTTTCATTATCATCCTTCATTTCAGCTTTTTTTTTTTTTTTTTCATTTACTTTACCTGAATTGTTCAGGTTATTTATCACTTTATTACCTTTATTTTCAAAAGAATTATCATTTTGGCTAGCTGAGCAAAGTTTTTCGTTTTCCACATTTTCATCAATATCATTAGTACATGTTTGTGAATTGATATTTTCAAAATTTTTATTATTTATTTCTTCTTGTTCGTTGATTTTTTCTAATGATGCAAAATAATTGATAGCTAATGCATGTATTAATTTTAAGAATTGTAAACATCTGCAATAGACTTGTTCGGATGTTTCTCTAAATTTATTTCCTGATAAGGCATCAGTTTCACCAAAGCAAATAAGTTCGTAATCTTCAAAATTCTGATCACAGAATTTTTTAATATCTGACGTTTTTGATCTTTGATCACTATAATAGTTTCCTGCAGTTTCTCTGACAGCTTCATAAACAATAATATTTTTTTTAAAATTCAGGAAATATTTTGTTGTTTCAAGACATCTTCTTAAAGGTGAAGTAATAATAACAAAATTGTTATTTTTTTCGAAGGCTCCTTTGGCATGTTCATTAATGCGAAGATTATTATAACTTTGATTATTATGTAGACTATTACTATAAATATTATGATTATTATTATTGTGATTATTATTATTGTGATTATTATTATTGTGATTATTATTATTGTGATTATTATTATTGTGATTATTATTATTGTTATTATTATTATTATTATTGTGATTATTATTTATATTTTTAGTGTTATATTTTTGATGGTTCGTGTTAATGTCACCTGTTTGTTCATCCTTACCATGAACAGATTCATTATACAACTTGATAAGTTTTTGATAAAGTTTATTATCTTTCGATTTGAGTTGTTCACACTTAATTTTCCCCTCTTCACTAGCTGGGCAATCAAAAAAATCTTTATTTCTATAAATCATATCTCTAGATATCGTTGAATTTTTTATTACTTCTGTATTATGTAAAGCTTCCATATGTCTCACTAAATAAATTTTAATGACATAATTTTTTTTTAATATTCTTTGCATATATTTTCTATTTTTTTTTAAATAATAAGCAATTTTGTAATAAACATCTCCTATCATGTCATTATGTTTATTATTTTTTTCAATGCTTGTTCTTTTTTTTTTCTTTTTTGTTAAAATATAATCATAATCCATTTTATTATAATTAATTTTGTCACGCATATTATTTAATTTTGTATTATTAGATGGTATCCTATTATTAGCATATTGTGCTTTTACAAAACTCGCTTTTTTTTTTTTATGTCCAATACTTTCTTTGTTATAATAATTAAATAATAAATTCTTTTTATTACTACTTTTGTTATATGTATATTCCTCATCATATGAATTATATTTATTGTATAAATTATTATTGTTATTGTTCATATAATGATCCTGGTTATAGTAATAATTTTTATAATATTCTTCCTTTTTAAAACTTCTACAATTATAATTATCCATTCTTTTATTATTTTGCATTATATGTAATTTATTATTATATTATTTATATATATATATATATATATATATATATATATATATTTAATGATATGATAAAATTATACTGTTGATACTTTTCATACGTATATGTAAAAACATAAAAAATAAAATTTGTTAAATGTACATTTTATAATTTAAATATATATATATATATATATATATATAATATGAACGGTAAAATATAAATTTTAATGTGGTATTTTTTTCGTTAACAATTTTTTTATACTTACATAAATTATTTTTATTTATATATATATTATTATTATTATTATACATAAGAATCCATATATATTACTACTATATATTATTTATTTTTTCCCCACATTTTCAGGGCTCTCCATTTAATATGTGAATATATTTATTTTTTATTCTACGTTGATGTATAAAAAGTATAATCCTGTGGAGGATATATTTAAAAAAAATTAAGAAAAAAATTATAAGGATTTTACAAATGATAATATATAAATATTATATATATATATATATATATATATATTATATATATTTTTTTTTTTTTTTCCTTTCTTTTGATTATATATAGATACCTGTTATAGTAATAAATATATATATATATATATATATATATATATAATATCTATACATAAAATATATATAAACATGAGATGCATAAAATAAATGTTTTTATTATTTTATATTTTATAATATTACTGGTATAGGTAATAAAATATAATTGTATTAGATTATGGGTACAATATCAAAAGGTTAAGTATTTATAAAAGGGATATAATAATTTATATAATATAATATAATATAATATATATATATATATATATATAATTATTTATTATCTTCAATGTTATAAAAAAAAACATTCAAATTAAAATAACACGGTTATTTTTTATCGTGTATTATATTATATTATATATTTTTTTTGATTTATATGTAAAAATATAAATATGTAGGAAAATAAAAATAAAAAGAAAAAAATATAAACATAAATATAAATATTTATATATTTATATATTTATATATTTATATTTATTCAGTTTTGTTTTTATTACAATTTCCTTTTTGTTCTTTTTTTCATATTATTGTGCACTTAAACGTAAAAAAAAAAAAAAAAAAAAAAAATGTTCAACATACACAAGATATTCTTGTATTTTTTTTAAGTTCCTTCCCAACAAGTTATAAGGAAAATAAAATAAAAAGTGTAGAAAAGTAATATTCGGGAAAATTATGTATAATATTAAAAATATATATATATATATATATATTTATTTATTTATTTATTTTTTTTTATTTTCATATTCTTTTTATTTACAAGATTGTTGAGTGTCTTACAATTTTGAGCGTTTATGTAAGTGTAATTATATATAAGTAGATCAGCTTTATTTAAAAAAAAAAAAAAAAAAAAAAAAAAAAATTTATACATACATACATATTATATAATATATCATGTATAAATGTGTTTAAAATATTTTTTATTTTAAGAATTATTATATATATATATATATATATATATATATATATGCATTAAAATTAAATCATTAAAAATTTTATTTTTATAAAGTTTTTGTTTTTTAAAAATATTCAAAAAAAATAAAACATAAATATTTTAAGACAAAACATGTAGGACAATTAAAAAGGAATATATACATATGTATATATGTTGAATGTATTTAAAAAAAGGGAAAAAAAAAAAAAAAAAAAAAAAAAAAAAAAAAAATATATGCACAATAATTATGCCACACATATATATATATATATATATATATATATAATGTTTATATTTTATTTATTTTTTGTTCATCATCATATTATTATTATATATTTGAAACATATACGATATATTATTACTTTCATAACACTTGTTTCTTGTTTCCTTTATAATGTTTCTATCTTGATAAGAATTCATTGGAGTATGATCATTACAATATGTTTTTATATCGATATGTGAAAAGCAATTATCATAAAAAAAAGTTGTAATATATTGATCGTCATGTACCTCAACATCCATATAATATCCTTCTAAATAAGCACATAGTGGATGATAGTATTTTTTACACTTATTATTATCTCCACATTTATTATCTCCACATTTATTATCTCCACATTTATTATCTCCACATTTATTATCTCCACATTTATTATCTCCACATTTATTATCTCCACATTTATTATCTCCACATTTATTATCTCCACATTTATTATCTCCACATTTATTATCTCCACATTTATTATCTCCACATTTATTATCTCCACATTTATTATCTCCACATTTATTATCTCCACATTTATTATCTCCACATTTATTATCTCCACATTTATTATCTCCACATTTATTATCTCCACATTTATTATCTCCACATTTATCATCTCCACATTTATCATCTCCACATTTATCATCTCCACATTTATCATCTCCACATTTATCATCTCCACATTTATCATCTCCACATTTATCATCTCCACATTTATCATCTCCACATTTATCATCTCCACATTTATCATCTCCACATTTATTATCTCCACATTTATTATCTCCACTTTTTAATTTCTCGTGGTCATACGAACATTGTATGACGGCACCTGTCTTGTTACATATATCACAGACATGTTCATAATCTTTCAGTTGATTAACGTTCCAATAATTCATATTATATATATTATAACAGAAAACGTTTGAAATAAAAAAGATAACACAGAAAAGATGTACAAACGTTTTTGATGTTGTTTTCTTCAAGGCCCCTCCTGATTTTTTACATATACAACAATAATTATAAAATAAATTATTTATATTAGCATGCAAGGAGTTATTATTAAGAGATGTTATTATATCGGTATTCATATGATTATTTTGAAGTGATGTTACAATATTTGAATTATCACGACAAGCACTCAAAATATTATCATTATTATTATTGATGTTATTATTTTCTTCATTCATGTTGTCATTTTTTATTATAATATTATTTTCTGATGTTAATAAAAGATGTTCTTGTTTCTTCAAGGAGGTTGCATTACTCACAGTATTATTTGCCTTACTACTTTTCTTTTTTTTTTTTATATTTGTTGAAGAACTTTTATTATTATTATTAATATCATCATTTGAAAATAATTTCCTTACATATTTATTAAACATACATTTATCACATAAAAAATCTTCACTTTTGTTTTTGGGATATATACCATAACAATATTTATGAACATATATATTACATTTTGTACACTTATATAAAATGTTAATATTTCCATCTTGTATATTAAAGCATACACTGCACATATTGTTGCTTGTTTTTTCGACGCTCTCGGATTCTATCTTTTTATTTTTATTATTATTATTATTATTATTATTATTATTATTATTATTATCATCCTCTTTTTTTTTTTTTTCATCAATTTTTTCTTCTGTTTTTATAATATTATTATCATTATTTATACATTTATCAGGACATGGTGTTTTTATTACATTTTTCACTTCTTCGTTTTGTTCCTTAACGTGATATGTACTTTGTCCTATATCATCCTTCTTCTTTATATCATCCTTTACATCATCCATCTTTATATCATCCTTCTTTATATCATCCTTCTTCTTTATATCATCCTTCTTTATATCATCCTTTACATCATCCATCTTTATATCATCCTTCTTTATATCATCCTTCTTCTTTATATCATCCTTCTTTATATCATCCTTTACATCATCCATCTTTATATCATCCTTCTTTATATCATCCTTCTTTATATCATCCTTCTTCTTTATATCATCCTTCTTTATATCATCCTTTACATCATCCTTTACATCATCCATCTTTATATCATCCTTCTTTATATCATCCTTCTTTATATCATCCTTCTTTATATCATCCTTTACATCATCCATCTTTATATCATCCTTCTTTATATCATCCTTCTTTATATCATCCTTCTTTATATCATCCTTTACATCATCCATCTTTATATCATCCTTCTTTATATCATCCTTTACATCATCCTTCTTTATATCATCCTTTACATCATCCATCTTTATATCATCCTTCTTTATATCATCCTTCTTTATATCATCCTTCTTTATATCATCCTTTACATCATCCATCTTTATATCATCCATCTTTATATCATCCTTCTTTATATCATCCTTCTTCTTTATATCATCCTTCTTCTTTATATCACCTCCTTTCTCTTTAATAGTTTGATTCTTGGTATCCTCCTTATCCTTCATGTCTCCCTTACTTACGATATTATATTTTCGAAAGAAGGTTTCTTCTTTATCAAAACTATCTTTTAAATTATTAACTAGATTAACCCAATTCGTAACACATGAATATTTATAGTATACAAAATTAACATACACAGGCATATCCGAAATATTGTATGTATGATTTTCTTCTATAATATTGCTTATTAAATAAATTTTATTTTTAACAATTTCATCGCTTATATAGTCATATAAATTTTTTAGGTTCGTATAATTCTTATTAATTAAAAGTTCAAAGTTTTCATCTTCATATTTATATTGATTATCAAATAAATTACCATAAGGGTTGTGTACATTCTGGTTTACGATATTAAAATAAGCATAATTATTATAATAATAATAATTATTATTATTATTATTATTATTACTATTAATATAAAAAGGAATATTTCTTTTTATTTCATCATTTATTCCTATGTCATCATTTATTCCTATGTTACCATTTATTCCTATGTTACCATTTATTCCTATGTTACCATTTATTCCTATGTCACCATTTCTTCTTATTTCATCATTTATTCCTATGTCACCATTTCTTGTTTTATCATTATCGTCTTTCACATCTTGAAGATCATTTTTACTTACATTTTCCCTTTTAACATTCACATCATTCGTGTTAATTTTATCCGTACTACATGTATTACGAACAAGGCCAGCATAACAATTTATGCTTTCATAAGGTTGAGTAGTAGTATGTATATAAGGAGTAGCATCATTAGGACTATTAATTTTTATATTATTCATTTGGATTGTGTTATTCATTTTATTTGTGTTATTCATTTTATTTGTGTTATTCATTTTATTTGTGTTATTCATTTTATTTGTGTTATTCATTTTATTTGTGTTATTCACGTGGATACTTTTTATATCATCAACATGGTCCATATCCATATGTACATTTTTAACAGATTTCTTTTTGTTCTTTTTCTTATCTATATCCTTCACATCATTAGTGTGCACATGATTAGTATGATTTATGTTATTTTGGTGGTCCTGAGTTTTTGTTAAAATTTTACAAACGTCTTGTTCTGTTTTGTTTGTATCATATACTATGGTGCTATTTTTATTTGTATGTATGATAGTTTGTATTTCCTGGGTAGGCCTGTTGTTATTAATTTTATTAAAAAATAATTTTTGATTTTTTTCAAAGGATAAAATATGATATATATCTATAAGATATGAGTTTGCTATATCAGTAATATTTTTATAATTAAAACTTTTTTTTACATAATCAATATGTTTTTTTTTCATTATAAAGTTTCTAAAATTTAATAATGCATTTTTATTAAATAGAACATCATTTATATATTTCATTTTGTCTTGTTCATTATTTATTTTATCAAGTTCTTTATGATCAAAAAAAAATAATTTATAAAGATCAAATACACTGAAAGAAGAAACTGAAGGTACAATTTTGTGATCAACAAAAGTACTATATTTAATTATATCATAATTATTTTCATAAAAATTAAATTTATTATATTTGTTTAATATTTCATTTAAATATTCTTTTATATTATAATCATTAATATCGTTATCTTTATTTAATAAATATTCATTCATAAGTAATATTAAAATATTATTATTATTATGTGATATATTATTATTATTATTTAATAAATTTATTGTATTCATATATGATGGTAATGGAGATGATAAAGAAGCTGTTTTAATTAGGACATTATATTTATTCGTATTACCTTTTTTATTTTTTCCTTTCTTTTTACAATATAATGTTTTTTTTACACCTTTTGATAATGTATTTTTATATTTCATATTTTTGTTCATATTCAAATTATTTTTTTTTTGATCACTTGTTAAAATTTTGCTGTCGATTTGATTTATATCTTCTACACAATTTTCTTCTCCACTTTTGGGAAATTTTTTCATGTTATTAAAAAGGTTTGTATCATTATATAATTGGGCATTACAATTTTTATCACGAATACCATGTACACTATATGTATTATACATATTATGCATATTATACATATTATACATATTTAATATACCATGTGATGTGTTATTATTTTTCTCTACATACTTTCTATTTATATTAATATCTAGAGGAGTCTCAAAACGTACTTGATGGTCACCTTCCCTATTTAAACATAACAATCCTTTATTTGTTACAATATTTAATGTTTCATTTTTTATTATATTATTCTTTTTATATGTCATTATAATATTTTCCATGTCATTATTTTTATTATTTGAAGCTAGTCCTCTTATATTCAACGTATTATTATAATAATAATTATTCCTATTATTATTATTATGGGTACTATTACCTTTCAGCTTTCCAATTTTCTTGTTATGGTTAGTTTTTAGGCCTCCAGCACAATGAGACATTAAAATATTTTTTAATTTTAATGATAAATATCGAAATTTTTTCTTAAATAATTTGTTTGTTTCTTTTGTGTTTTTTTCAACAGAGTCATTCATATTTTCTTGAAAGTTATATAAATTATTACTATGATCATATATTTTAACTCCTTTTTTTGAAAAAAATATTTTATGGGTTTTCAAAAATATATAATCATAATAACTTAATTCTAATATATTTACCAACTTTATATGAGCACTCTTTGAAATATTTAAACAACCAAAATTTTTTAACAAATTATTTAAAGTATTTTTATTTAATATAGTTTCATTAAATTTTATATAATTTATTTCTTCGTTATACTGAAAATTATTACTATTATAATTATGTTGATAATTAATCAAATTATTGTTCATATTATTGTTCATATTATTATTATTTATATTATTTATATTATTATTTATATTATTATTTATATTCGAACTAATACTTCCTTTACTCACCTTCTTATTATAACTATGTCTATTCATCCTGTTTAAGTACTGAATACCACAATTCTTCATATTATTCATATTATACAACATACTAAAATATATATCTTTTAATATTTTATAGGAACCCTCATTTAAATTAATCTCATGTATTTTGTGATATAAATCCTTAAAAAAATAATCTATATTATTATAATCCTTCTTTGTTTTTAGTGCTTTATTTTTACCACTCTTCTTCTTATTATCTTTCTCGGATTCATATATTAACAAATAACAATTGTTACCGTTGTCAAATAAAGAAAATATTACATTTACATTCTTATTAGGGTAACAAGACAACTCGTTCTCTTGAACAAGCGTTTCGCTTTTTTTCTTCTTTTTCATTTTTTTTATTTTCATGCAATCGTCAATTATAGGCTTCCTATTTGGTGCATCTATAGTTTGGACATCTACCACATTGTGGTCTACATCTACCACTTTGTGGTCTACATCTACCATTTTGTGGTCTACATCTACCATTTTGTGGTCTACATCTACCATTTTGTGGTCTACATCTACCATTTTGTGGTCTACATCTACCATTTTGTGGTCTACATCTACCATTTTGTGGTCTACATCTACCATTTTGTGGTCTACATCTACCACTTTGTGGTCTACATCTACCACTTTGTGGTCTACATCTGTCACTTTCGTTTCTACATCTACCATTTTGTGGTCTACATCTGTAACTTTCGTTTCTACATCTGTCACTTTCGTTTCTACATCTACCACTTTCGTTTCTACATCTACCACTTTCGTTTCTACATCTACCACTTTCGTTTCTACATCTACCACTTTCGTTTCTACATCTACCACTTTCGTTTCTACATCTACCAAACGAGTATCTTCTCCACTTTTACCATCTTCCTCATCACGGTCTTCCATTCTTTGTTCACTCCTTTGCGTTGTCGATTCTAAAATAATCTTTTCCTCATTAGGAGTATTATTATTTTTAGGTTCCATTTGTTGGTTGTTTATTACATTATTATGATCATTACGGATGTTATTATTTATGTGCTCCTGTATTTCATTTGTTTCTATATTAACATCACTCAACAAATTTGTATTTGTTGTATCCACTGGTGGGTGTGATGTGTCCAGTGCATTATGATTAAAAGGTACATGAGTATTTTTTGCAGGATCGTTAGATTGTTCTTCTTTTTCACAAATATAATTCTTTGGTGACTGGATCATATTATTTTTTTTTAAAATATTATGGTTGGTATTATATTTTTTTAATAAATCTATAACATACAAAATATTATTGGATGTGTTTGTAACATCATTATATTGATTAAAAAAATTTTTAATCATATAAATGCTTTTGACATCATCTATATCGTTAATATATTTATCTCCAAATAAAAATAAAGGAAGACGATAGAATAAGTATGTATATTTATTAATATTAATTTTTTTTTTTAAATCACTTAGGTTTATATGATTACTATTATTATTATGATTACTATGATTACTATTACTATTATTATTATTATTATTATTAATGTTTATAATATTAGTATTTATATAATTTCTTTTTTGTATATCCACAGGAACATTATTAAAAATATTTATATCATAATTGTACTTGTTCTTGTTCTTGTTCTTGTGATTATTTTTATTTTGTTTTTTTTTTTTATAAAACTTTTCTTGCTTCATTTTGTTTTTTATTATATTGTTATTAACTTTCTGACAAATATTCAAACCATTTTCTTGTCTAATTAAATAATAAATACCATCACAAACGTTATTTTTCATAATACATTTCGTTTCAACATTTTCAATTATTTTATCTATATATTTAGAAAATATATTTATTTCTTTTTGATTTATTTCATCAATATAAGAACGAGTTTCTCCATCTAATGTGGGATCTTTATTATTATCATCATCATTATTGTTGTTGTTATTATTATCATCATCATTATTGTTGTTATTATTATTATGATCATCATTATTGTTGTTATTATTATTATTATCATCATCATTGTTGTTATTATTATTATTATCATCATCATTATTGTTATTATTATTATTATTATGATCATTATCTCTTTTATTTTGTAATAACATATCACATTCACTCATCTTATCATTTCTTTCATTGTATTCCTTTTTATGCTCATCTTTTTTAATATTATTATTTTTCCTTTCAAAAAAATGAAACACCTTACTTATAATATTATTACTTTTAGATACTTGGTCTTTTTTTTCTTCTATTCCATTATCACAATTTGTATCTTTTTGTTCTTTATGATCTATTTCATTTTTATGAGTTTCCTTTTTATTAGTATCATCATTTATCTGTGTCTCATTTGATTTGTTTTTTTTTTTCTTGGGTTCTTTATTATGATCACTCATATTGTGTGTATGTTCATGGGTCGATAAATTATTTATTTTTCTTTTTTTGTTATCCTCATTTATTAATTGGTCTTCACCCGAATTATTATTATCATTATTATTGTTATCATTATTATTGTTATCATTATTATTATTGTTATCATTATTATTATTGTTATCATTATTATTATTGTTATCATTATTATCATTATTATTCATGTTATCATCCCTATCTTCTTGATGACAATATTTGCCTCTTTTTATTTTTTCCTTTTCAATATCTTCTTTACGTTCCTCCTTTCTTATAAGCTCAATATATTCATCTGAATAAAATAAGGAATGTAAAAAGGAGTTATAATAATGATAAAAAATACAATTTATATTATTATATTTTTTATTGTTCAAAGTATTTAATTTAATATTCATAACAGCTTTCGTATCATGCTCATTACTATGTGTACAACATAACGTTAATTTTATTGTCTTCATATATACGTTATTATTATTATTATTTTTTAAATTATAAGTATAAAGACCCAAGTTGTTTAAAATATTATCTATTTCTTCTTTCTCTATAAGATGGTCAATATTTTCAACAGGTGCATCAGTAGATGAGTCCTTATTATCATATATTAATTTTTTATTGTCATATATATTTTTTTTATTATCACATATATTTTTTTTATTACAACTTTTGTCACCTTTCTTATTACTCATATCTCTTTTTTTACTTCCTGTATTTTTCTTTCCATCTTTCCATCTATTAATAATTCTATGATATGTATTTCGATATATAGTTACATCTTTTTCTATTTCATGATCTGAAATTGAAGAGCAGTAATTTTCTGACTTGTCAGATGAAAAGCTCAAATTATTGGATATCTCGGATTCGCTTATGTTATCAGATGTATTATATAACGAACCCCAGAAGCTTCTACTACTACAACTAAGATCACGACTATGAGTACAATGGTGTTTACGATTATAATTATGACATTCATTATTATTATTATTATTATTATTATTATTATTATTATTGTTATTATTATTTAATTCGTTCTTATAAAAGGATGGAAAATTATGTATTTTATTTTTTAAATTTACATTATTTATGTCATCATATTCATAAGAAGAAGATACTGATGAATAACATAGTGAAAAACAATCGTCATTAGAAAACATGGATGATGAATTATATAAAGAATTATTAGATACATACGATGAATCTATATCATTATTTGTCGACAAGGATGAAGATAATAAAGAACAGATAGAAGAAAAATCGTTATCATAATAAATATCATCTTGATTATAATTAGTACTATGTTTTTCATTTTTTTTATGACTACCTTTGCCTTTCATTTTGTAATCTTCCTGCACAACATTATTACTGCTGATATTATTATTATTATTATTATTATTATTATTGTTATTATTATTATTGTTGTTGTTGTGGAGCTTTATATTTTTTATGTTCCATCCAATTTTTTTCACCGCCTTTTCTTTCTTTTTATAATTTTTGTTACAATCTGTAGACGAAGAAGACGAATCAACTAGAGGATTATACACCTGATCCGTTTTTATATTTATTTTATTTTTTTTTATGATATTATTTATATTTTTATCATCACTTGGGCAAAAATCTTGTGTGTCGCTTTTGTTATTAACACATTTGTTTAAATGGACGGATGACACATCGTTCACATCTTTAATATCTTTGATGTCTTCATTACTTTTAATATCTTTAATATTTTTAACATTTTTAATATCTTTTATATCTTTTATATCTTTTATATCTTTTATATCTTTTATATCTTTAATATTTTTAATATCTTTTATATCTTTAATATCTTTAATATTTTTAATATCTTTCATATTATTACTTATGCCACTTGTTATTTTATCAGAAGAAATAATTTTTTGATACTCCATTAAAAAATTATATTTATTTAATTTTTTATCCGTATCATTATTTTTATTATTTAATATATCATTCATTTCTTTATCATTAATACTTTTTCTGTATCTTTTAGTATTTTTATTCTTGTTAAAATTATTTTTTTGTTCGTGTGTAATTTCTTCATTGTCATAATTATGACTATGATAATTTTTACTTATTTTATCACCATTTATGTTATTATTTATTTTATCACCATTTATGTTATTATTTATTTTATCACCATTTATGTTATTATTTTTATTATCACCATTTATGTTATTATTTTTATTATCACCATTTATGTTATTATTTTTATTATCATCATTTGTGTTATTATTTATTTTATCATCATTTATGTTACCTACTTCTTTATCTTTTTTTACTTTATTTCTCTTGGATCTATTATTAATCTTACTAGGGCTATCCTTTTCTTGATCACTATGGTCTTTTCCATATTTGTTTTTTTTTTTTTGCCTGGAATCATCTTTATTTAACAAGACTAAAGAAGATGTATCATCATTATTATTACGTCCTCGTTTGTTTCTTTTTCTTTTTTTTTGGTTATCTCCTTGATTTTTCTCTTCTAAACAATCATTATTATTATTACCATCACCATTAATATTATTATTACCATCACCATTAATATTATTATTACCATCACCATTAATATTATTATTACCATCACCATTATTATTACTATCATCACCATTATTATTACTATCATCACCATTATTATTACTATCATCATCATTATTATTATTATTATTATTATTATTCTTTCCAATGTTATCACCTTTTTTTTTGTCGTCCCCATTATTTTTTTTCCCATCACTATCATTAGCACTCTCTTCATATTTGTTACTCCTCCTAGTAACCTTGTCTTTCTTTCTATCCAAGGATCTTGAACCATCTTTCTTATCCTTTCCTTCCGCTCCTCTTCTTTTCACAGATGCTGCGCGCTGATTCTTTCTACTTTTTTTTTGGCTAGCACACTGAAGGTCGTTTTTTTTTTTCCTCACATGCTGCATATATTTATTATAATAACAATATATATGAAAATATGTCGAGCACGAGGGGAACATACATTTGGTTTTTATTCCTGTCGTCTTTTTACAAAAAACACATACTTGTTTATAATTATTTTGTAACACTTGTATAATTTTTTCTTTAATAAGTTTTAATATATTTAAATTAATAAAATCTCTTTTATGTATAAAATGTTCGACATCTTTAAATAAGTTATTATATCCTGGTGATTTCATCATATTTATATTCATTTCATGATCACTAAGATTGTTTATGATATGCATATAATCATTTACAAAATAATTCTTTTCCTTAACGACATTACAATTATTAGTATTCATGCAATACATTTTTGATGATTTTTCTTTTTCTTGTACATTTATCATTTTAGAACACTTCAATGTATCTTCTTTTTTTAATATGGATCCTTTTTTCTTATCTTTTAAAAGGGAATCGTAATTTGATAATCTTTTCGACGTTTCGCTGTCATGATCGAAATTAAAATCATCATCATCGTCATATATGTCATCATCATCATCATATTTGTTATCATCATCATCATATTTATCATCACCATCATCATATTTATCATCACCCTTTTTATCATCATCCTTCTTATCACCATCCTTTTTATTATCATCCTTCTTATCACCATCCTTTTTATTATCATCCTTCTTATCATTGTCGTGATTCCCATCCAACTTATTATCACGTACACCGTTTTGCGCACACTTTATGCTTGCTCCATATATTTCATTATGATTCCCTTGGGAGATGCTTCTACTTTCCTCTATTCTCTTTCTACGTGTTTGATTTAAGGACTGGTATGATAAAGACTGATAATTCGAATACAATGTATTATTATTTAAAATAAAATTTGAAAAGATTAAATTTTTGATTTGTTTAAATGTTAAATTATAATAATAAGGATTCATAAGAAAATTAAAGAAATGACTATGTGCGAGAATATTATAATTTTTTAATAATTCATCTTTTATTTTTTTTATTATAATTTCATTAATATATTTTAAACTTCCAAACATATTTACAAAATAATCCTCATTATAATGATTAAAAAAGAAATGCTCTACATATATATGATATATACAATTATTTCTTGTAATATTATTATAATATAAACAACACACATGGTACCACTCATCCTTTCCTTTCTTTTTCATAAGAACATTTGTATTCATATTTTTACATATCATACAAAATATTCTTTTCTCCTTATCTTTCGATAAATCTGTAAACTTTCTTTTTAGTGAATTATTTGATTTATCACAATATTTATTAAAACTAGATTTTTTTAAAAGAAAACTATTAATCATATTTTCTTCCTCTTGGTATATATTACAACATTTGTTTAAATGTGTGTTATTATTATTATAAATTGTTTCGGAAAAGTATTCATTATCATACATGGGAATGTACTCACTACAAAACGGATGTTCTTTATTCTGTACATTGTATATGTGATTGGGTGTATTATCGCTAATGTGGTTATTAATAAGATCATTCATGTGATATATAATGTTATCCTTAATGTTTCCTTGTGTGTTATTTTGTGTGTTATTTTGTGTGTTATTTTGTGTGTTATTTTGTGTGTTATTTTGTGTGTTATTTTGTATGTTTTCTTGTATGTTCTCTTGTGTGTTATTTTGTATGTTCTCTTGTGTGTTCCCTTTTGTATTCCCTTTTGTATTCCCTTTTGTGTTATATTTTATATATTTTCTTTTTCTTTTATTTTTTTTCTCATCACCCCCTTCTTTATTAAGATATTCCCTTGTGCTAATAAAATCATGATCCGTGAAATATTCAAATACATTTTTTTTTTTACAAAACCATTTATGTTTATTTTTTATTCTTCTTTTTAAATGACACACATGTTGGTCATCATCATAGGAATTCATATTTTGACAAGCTTTAGAATTTTCATCATCATTTTGTTTATTCATATTATAATTATATGGATAGGCAAAAGAATATTTTTTATAATCGTTTTCATGTGAGCTGTCTATATAATTTGAAAAAAGGGAATCTTGATTCATATAAGAATTTTTTTTTTTTTTTTGTATAAAACAATTATATCTATAATTATTATTATTTGTTTTATGAATTGTTTGGTTATATTTGTTTTCATTATATATATGATTATGTTTTATATTATATTTACAAAAATCACAAATAAAATTATTCAAATTAAAATCATCACAATATGTTTTATAACAATATACATGAAAATGTACAAAGCATAATGTACATCTTTCTATATATTTATTATTATTATTAATAAAGCATATAGTACATGTATTATTATTTTTTTGTTTATCTAATTTAATATTTTTCTTTATATCATGATAATAATTTTTAACATAATAATATTCTTTATTAATATAATATTTTTTTTTTTTTTGATATTTTTTTATATTATATAAAAATTTATTTTTATTTTCTTCTTCATCATCATATTCATCATATATTTGTTTATCTTCATGTACATTTTTTTTTTCCTTTTTTTTTTTTTTTTTTTTTTTTTTCTTTCTTTTCTTCTTAATATTATTATTGGTTTGATAAAATTTTTCATTGAAATATTTATTTTTTATATTATAAAAATAATTCTTCTTTTTACAAAATAAAAAAGAAAACAACATTTCAACATTTAAGCAAAAATTATTATTATTATTATTACTACTATAACTACCACCTTTGTTAATACAATCTACATCATTATCATCATTATCTTTTTTTAAATTACTTAAAGTTGTCATGAAAAATGAATTATCTGTTTTTAAACAATCTGTATATTCTGTATTGAATTTATTATAATAACTACTACTATTATTATTAATATTATTATTACATTCTTTATAGTAATCATATAAATAATCTTTATAATATATATCATATTTATTTAAATCCTTTTTTTTATTCTTCCCAAAATTATGTCCTCCTAATTTATTCTCATCTTTACTGTAATATTTTAATATTTCTACATAACTCTTCCTTGATATATCACCATCCATATCTTCATTATGTATTTTTAAACAAAACAAAAGGGAATAGATATTAATACATATAAATAAATATATATATATATATATACATATATGTATATATCTTAAAGTTTATAAAATAAATGAATATATAACAAAATTTTTATTCCATGGGGCGACTCATATATTTTTACAAGTACATCTTTGCAAAGATATACACAACAATATGTACATATATATAATATATAATATATATATGTATATATATAATATATATATGTATATATATTATGTATGTATTATAATATACACGTTTTATATAAGCCCACCCCTTAAAAAAAAAAAAAAAAAAAAAAAAAAAAAGAGACAACAATATAAATATATATATATATATATTTATTTATTTATTTATTTATTTATTATATGTATATATTTTTTTATGGTTATATAAAATTTTACATTTTTTTTTCACATGAAAAATTTGTCATTTTCCAAATGTGTTCTAAATATAAGGTTAAAACACATGTAATATATATATAATATATATATTTTTCTTTTTTTTCAATATATATTATATATATATATATATATATATATATATGTATATAATATAATTCTGTTGTATTTGTATTTATTCTACACTCCACATTTTATTTAAAATAACAATTTTCTTCTTTTTTAATAATAAAAATATAAAAAATTTATAAAATATATATATATAAATATATTGATAAAAACATAAGCAATAAATACATCTATTAATATATATATATAATAGTTGTATTATAAGTTTCTTTTTTTAGGAACTAATATTGTAGTTACGTCCCTTATATAAAATTACTACTATAATATACTATACCTATAATATACATATATATATATGTATAGTATATATATATATATATATATATATATATATATATATATAGCCCTTTTTTTTTTTAGGCTCCTTTGTGAATCATATATATATATATATATATATTATTATTATTATATTTATAAAATAACATAAATTTATAAAACAAATTTATTATAATTTTTTTTTTAAATATTATGAAAAAAAAAATTATAAAATATAAAAAATTATTTTAAATAATATTAAAAAAAATAACATATAAGATATTATTATGTTTTTGTATGTTTTTTTTATTAAAATTTTTTTTTTTTTTTTTTTAAATAATAAATTGGCATGTAAGATAAGAAGATCATATATATATAAATATATATATATATATATATATATATATATAATATGAAAAAAAAAAAAAAAGGAAGAAAAAATAGTACATATATATATATATAATTATTTTATTATATATATAAAATAATATTGCATATGTTTTAATATCATAAATAATTCCAGCATCTCATATTATGCGACCAAAAAAAAAAAAAAAACAAAAAGCAAAAAACAAAAAACAAAAAACAAAAAACAAAAAACAAAAAGCAAAAAACAAAAAACAAAAAACAAAAAACAAAAAAAATTTATTCTATTATTTTTTATTTAATAATTTATATCTTATTTTTTATTATTTTTTTATTTTTTTTTTTTTAAAAAATTTAAGTATTTTTATTTTATTTTTTCATTTCATATATTTTATAATATATATATTATTATATATTTCATTTTAATAAATAAAAATGGGATCTAGTATATTTTTTCTTATTTTTCGTTTTTTTTAAAACATATATATTAATTCTACAACCAAAAAGAAGAAATATTATAATATATATTTTTATATATATTTATAATTATTGGAATAATAAAAATATATAGTTGTTATGACATTTCCAAGATATTATATATTATTTTTACTTTTGGTATGAAAAAAATATATTTAAAAAATACAAAGAGGATATATACAAAACCCTATTATATAATAAAATATATTTTAAAATTTATAGTTAAAATATTATTTTATGGTTATATAAAGATAAATATATTTTGTATTGTATGGATTTAATATTTTATTATTATGTAATATATATTTTCCTTCCAACCTTTTATAATATCTTATATTATGAATGTTTGAAAAATATATAGAAGAAAAAAAAAAAAAAAAGTAAACATCATCCTAAAAACTACATATATTTCAATGTTTATTCTTATCATGCTTATGCGTTTATATATATATAAACCGAAACAAGTAGTTTTTAGAAAAATATATAAATATAAATATATACATGAAATAAAAGAGAAAAACTAAACCTATCTACATTTTGTAAAATTTTTATGTTTTAAATAAATATATATATATATATATATATACATATTTGTGTCCTTAAGACAAGGAAAAATATTATATGACAACTTTTTCCCCTTCAATGTTTTTTTTATATCACATAAATTTAATATATATATATATATATAACTTATTACAAAGAGGAAAAAAATATTATACTATCATTTTTTATAAAAATATAAAACATTTTCCTTATGTGCATTTCATTATTTCATATAATTTTATTTTATTTAAATAATACAAAAAAAAGTTAGAAAAAAGTCTTTATTTATAAAATGTAAAAAAAAAAAAAATAAAAAAAAAAAAAAAAAAAAATTAATATATAGTCTTTTTATACATTAATAAGATTTATAATGGAAAAAAAAATACGTTTGAAAAAATTCACAAAAAATAGTTTTAAAATTTTAGCTTCATCATTTCTGAAAATTCATGAAAATCAATCTAAATAAAACAAAACAAAATATACATATATATATATATATATATATATATATATTTTTTTTTTTTTTTTCTTTTTTTTTTTTTTGTTTCCTTATGATTACCTTTCCGTCGTTGTTTTTGTCAACATCCCGAATCATCCTTTTAACCCTGTTGACGTCCCTTTGAGTTATGTTGCCTTTTTTATTTCCATTATAAAGTATCTAAAAATAAAAAATAAAATGTATACATATACATACATTTTAAAATGCTCATTTGTTTTACTCACATGTATGTATATATATGTATATATATATATATATATATATTTTTTTTTTATTACGTGGGCCAATTCTGCCGTGGTGATTTCCCCGTCATTGTCTACGTCAAAGACCCTAAAGGCACAATATATTAATTTCTAAAGAAAAAGAAAAAAAAAAAAAAAAATATATACATACATATATACATACATACATACATACATACATATATATATAAATATATATAATATATATAATATATTTAATATATAATTTTTTTTTTTTTTTTTTTTTTTTTTTTTTTTTTTTTTATATATATATATATATAAAAACCTTGGATAATTGCTTTCTGTCTAAAGCAGCTGCAATAAATTCCGTGTAATCAATTTTCCCACTGCCATCACTATCGATTTGATCTAACAACAAATCAAAATTGTAGGGTAATTTTAATCCATCTTTTTCTAATCCTTTTTTTAATTGTTCTTTAGTTATATATCCCTTTCCATCTTCATCTAATACTAAGAAAGTTGATTTTAATTTTTCAACATCATAATCATTACTTTGTTGTGCTATTATCGTCATAGCTAATTTCTGAAATTTTAATAAAAGTCCATAGTTCTTAAAGTTTTCTAATACATGTATATCCATTTTCATATCCATATTAAAAGCATATTTTTTTTTTTTAAACCAAGGATGTTGTAAAGCTTCACTCGCACATATTCTTTTATCAGCGTCCATTGTAAGACATCTTTTTATTAAATCTTTTGCTTCTTCGGATATGTTATTCCACTCCTTTCCTTTAAATTGATACTTCCCCTTCTTTACCTATATAATATGAAGAACAAAATATTGATGTCACAAAAATGTTAATATGTACATTCATTTGTTATCATATAAACAATCTCACCATATGTACATATATATGTACATATATATATATATATATATATATATATATATATATATGTTTACTCATATATTATTAGTTGTATCCATAAAATTATTTCACTTTTATTATTATTATTTTTTTTTTTTTTTATTACCATGCTCAATATTTCGTGATCACTTTCTCCAAAAAAGGGAGGGTAACCACACAACAATATATAAAATAAGACACCAGAAGACCACATATCACATTTATAATTATACGAACCGGTTAATACCTGAGGAGCTACATAATACGGAGTCCCTGCTTTGGTCTTCATTTCATAATTATTATGAGTAAAATAAGAAGCCAATCCAAAATCTATAATTTTTATTAACGATTCAGGTGTCATATCATAGAATAGAAAGTTCTCAGGTTTAATATCTCTGTGACAAATATTTCTTATATGTAAATAATTTAAGACAGAAAATATTTGTTTCATAATAAATGATGCAAACGTTTCTACAAAGCAACCCTTTTTTACTATTTTATCAAATAATTCCCCACCCGTACATAACTCCATTACTAAATATATTTGATTACTATCTTCAAACGTTTCAAGCAATTTTACTACATTAGGATGATCTAGATTTTTCATAATATCTATTTCTTGTCTAAACCTTGGTATATTCTTTAATTTCTTTTTAGATACTACTTTTACAGCTCTCGATATTTTTAATAATTTGTCGGTTGCTTTATATACACATCCATATGTACCTTTACCTAATGGTTCTTTTGATAAATTATAAAAATCTTCTAAATTACCAGTAAAACTCAGAATAAATCCTCTTCTTGAAAATTTAAAATTGTCACTTTTCATAGATTTTAAAGTTGTATTTTCATCTTTGTCATTTTTTATCATACTTTTCTTATTACATATTTTTATCTCTTTTTTTGATCCTTTGTATTTTAAAGCTCCTTTTAATTTCTCCTTCTTATTTGTCATTATGCTTCGACCTAATACGACACTCTTA
>NC_000521.4:410000-420000 GCF_000002765.6 Plasmodium falciparum 3D7 | reverse complement strand
TTTTGTGTTTTACTAATATATACATTTAAACCTTATATGATGTAATTTTTCTTTTTTTTTTTTCTTCTTTCTTATATTCTATATGATCACAGTACATTTGTAAAAATACTGAATATTTACATAAATAAAAGTCATTTAAAATGAGAGAGAAAAAAAAAAAAAATTATATTGACAGTCTTATATTTTAAGAAAAATATAGTATATATATATACATACATACAATACAAACAATTAAGATTAAGGTTAATTCAATGAAGTTAAAAAGGACAGAGACTGTTATATAAAAAGGAACCTTTGAATTTATATTGTTTTTTTTAAAATAAAATAATGAGAGCAATCATAAGATTTAAGGTTAGAAAAAGGAAATATATACGTGAATAAATGCACATGGATAATATATTGTTATATATATAAAAATAGACATATATATATATATATATATATATGTTGGCATATATTTAAATAAACTCCTTTTTTAAAAAAAAACATTTTAATTTTCAGATAATTCGACAAGTACATTCCTTAGTATCAAAAGATGCAGACAACAAATTTAAAAGAATAGTATCTTATATTAACAATTATGATGATAACCTAAATGAACTGAAAAGAAAAAAGGAGTACCTGGGTTTGTTAAAAAACATATATCATACAATCCCTTCAAGGTTGAATGAAAACAAATTATGGAATAATTTCTTGAATAAATTGAAAACAGAAAAGTGTTATCATAAATTAAAAAAAATAATTAAGAAAAATACTATAACACACGATTCTCTTATGTGCAGACAAATTATATATCTTTATTATATAGGTAAAAATATATGAATATATAATTGTATAACTATATATCTATGTTATATTTTTATGGTATATATATATTTGGCTATTTCAGGTAATAACCATAGGTAGCCAAAAAAAAAAAAAATAAAAAAAAAAAAAAAAAAAAAAAAAAAAAAAAAAAATATAGCCAAACACACACATATACATACATATACATATATATATATATATATATATATATATAGCCAATTTTATTTTTATTTTTTTTTATTTTTTTTTATTTTTTTTTTTATGAACAGGTTTCGATGACGAAATTGGCTGTTTGATAAAAAGGCTTGATTATAAATTACAAAAGTGTAACGAGAGGGACTTTAAGGATTGTGAAAAATACATGAATGAAGATGTAAGTGACATAATAAAAATGTTATATGTATTATATCATTATAAGAATGGTAAAGATAATGATTATAAGAATATAATATTATATTTTGATAAATATATATATCATAGCAAGAATATTCCTATGACAAATTTAAAGTATTTGTTTTATTTTCATTTGTTTTATTTTAATATGAACTATTCATTAATAAGAATAGAGAAATGTTTAGAAAAGTATGGACATCTATTATCAACAGATCAATTGATGTTTTTAATTCGATACATAAATATTTATTTAAAAAATTTATATTTGTATAATGTTATTAAGCATAGAAATGATTATCAGACGGTGTCTAATAATATGAATAATAAAACAAATGAAAATGGGATAGAAAATGTAAATAATTATGAAGAGGAATATAATTATAGGAATAAAATTAAAAAGGAAATAAATATTTTTATAAACAATTTGTTTAGGATAAATAAAAATGAGAAAGAATATTTTATTTTCTACAATTTTGATGATATAGAAATAAAAAACAAGTGTGCAAAAAATGAAGAGTTGGATATGGTTGAACAGGATAATATAAGTTCTTTTTTAAAAAATAAAGGTGTCCATAAATTTGAAAAAAATAATATAAATGAAAGAGATGATAATAAAAAGGGAAATCCTCATATTAATGATGATATGTATTTCAATATGATGAATGAAGATAAAGAAAATGTACAAATCAAAGATAATAATATATTACATAATAATATATTATATAATAATAATAATAATAGTAGTGAAAAGAGTTCCCTTCCATTTTATAATAATACAAAATCGTCTTTAACTTCATATAATAACAATACCTTTTATATACATGAGAAAGAAATAAATAGAAAAAATAACATGAGTAGTAAGAATTATGTTATTAATAATGATATGAATGTATTAACACCTCCTGTGGATGTGAATAATAATTTATGTAACAGTCGAAAGGTTTTAAGAAAAGAGAAGATTATAATTAATAATAGCGAGTTAAATTTATATAAGAATATATATAGGATATGTACAAAGGAAGTAATAAAAAATATTTTATTACATAAAGAAAAAATACATATAGATATTTTGTGGAATAGTTTTATTAGTAATTTATTTAAAGATGAATATATATATATGTTAATGAATGAGATAAAAAAAAATAATAAGAAACATATAGTACATGAAGAAGAATTTATAACATATTTAAAACAAATAAAATTATTACAATTATATGATGATACATTGTTTATTACAATATGTAATAATTTTTTTAAAACTTATATTGTTGAAAAAAAGTATATAAAAAATTTACATTTTGCTGATAGATTAACATATTATACAGATATTTTATGTTATAATTCTTTTTTACAAAAGTATATTTTATATATATATAAATTAAATTTGGAAAGATTTAATATAAAAATATTAAAAAAAATATTATCCAAATTATTTTATTTCTTACAACAAAATAAATCTTTAATAAATGGTTTTGATAAATTGATAAAAAGTCTTATTATAAAAATTATTATTAATGGTTCGTTCAATGATATTATTATGATTATATATACATGGAGACAGTATATCTTTTATAAGACATATATGAATAAACAAAGAGAAAAAGAAAAATCTATTAAAAGTAACAATTATTATATGAATATATTTGATGACATGAATAATGAAAATCTTATAAACTTTGAAACGGATCCTCATTTTGTATATAATGATATACAAAAGAAAATTATACAAATGTTATGTTTAGAACATACTATTCAAGAGAACAAAAAAGATAATACTAAATATGATACAAATAATGAATACATGTACAATACATTTTATAGTAATCATATGATACATAATAATAATTCTTCTTATTTACAAAATAACAATATTTTTCATTTAAGCGATATTTTGTTATATTATATGAAAAAGGACTATATAAAAATATATGAATTCTTAACCTTCCGAACTATTATAGAGAAAAGACAAATGACTAACCTTATGTTTGATAAATATTTTGATAAGAGTATGATCATTATGATAAATAAACAATTAATAAAATTATTCTGTGTCTTTTTAAATAAGGTTCATTATAGTATAGAAAGTGGTGATACCAAAATGAATCTTTTTGAATGTGTAAATAATTTTTTTAATGACGACCCGGTGTATTACCATACGAGTCAATTATTAAATCATGGGGGTAAGGAGATGAAGGAGCAATTTTTGAGGGGAAAAAAAAAAATAAATAATCAAGGTATACGAATAGATGAAGATGATATATATTGTAATGAAGATGATATATATTGTAATGAAGATGATATATATTGTAATGAAGATGATATATATTGTAATGAAGATTATATATATTGTAATGAAGATGATACATATTGTAATGAAGATGATACATATTGTAATGAAGATGATACATATTGTAATGAAGATGATACATATTGTAATGAAGATGATACATATTGTAATGATGATAATAATATACATTATAATGATAGAGAACATCATATATATAGTAACCTTTTATGTCGATCAAATGAAAACAAGCCAGATAAAGGAAAAAAAAATATATTTTTAATTAAAAAAAAAAAAATTGATAATAATTTTATAAATAATGAAGAAAAGGAATTTTTTGAAAATAATATTGTGGAGAACAAATGTAAAGAATCATTTGATTTTTTGTTTAATCATAAAGATAAGAAACAGAAAAAAATTATTTCTTTATCAGTTGTATCTAATTATGAAAAGAAATATCCATATGAATATCTTTGTTTAAATAATTTTATTAATTTATTATTAATGATAATAATAGATAACTATATATTTTTTGATATTAAGAATTTACATTTTATAAATTTCTTTTTCCAATGTTTTGAATATGAACATCTATTATCTATGTCTATTTATCATTACTTTTATTTCTTCCATATTTTCAGGAATATAAATTATGCTCACCTAACACAAAAGGATAAGAAGGAATATATATATTCAGAAGATCTTTTTAATAAAAAAAAAAATAAAATTATGCATATGTGTAAGGAGAAAATCAAAATTTTCATAAATGAATATATTTCGTTTAATCTGAAATCTGCATATAGTAGGAACGAACTTAGGAATGATCAAGAAAAAAAAACAACAAAAAAAAAAAATCTTGAAGAAAATGAGACTTGCATCCCCAAAAAAAATGTCTGTAATTTTGATATCGATTGTATAATTATGTTAATTTTATATAATATGAACAAAGATGTTCTTGATATTTTTAAAAATTGTTTCTTATTATCATTAAATAATTATTTAAGAGAGCAAAAAATAAAAAAAAAAGAGATAGTATTATATATATATGGTGATACGATTTGTTCTATACCCGTAGGTGACGACACAAAAATTAAATCAAATGATAATAATAGGAAGAATAACATGGTTAGTTCATCTAATATTAATAAATTAAATATTATACCATGTAATAATTTTGATATGATCAGAAACACCTTTAATGAAATAAATAAAAATATTAAATATATGGACGAATTTGATATAATAAAAAAATATGAATTTTTTTATATTCACATGATATATAAAAAGTTGATGTGTCATAATAATAAAATGTGTATGGATGAAAATAATTCAATTAATAATGGTAATTTAAAAAATGATGACATGTTGAAAGGTGTTGATGATATAAAAAGTAATTACAACTTAAAGAATTATCATGCTTATAATAATAACACATATGGTCATAAGAAAATGTTTGGTTATATTAACCATTACGACCATTCTAATGATATCAATGATTATGAACAGGAGCAAGCCGATTACAAATCGTTTCTGGATTTTTTATCAAATACAAAACAAAATTATGAAGCAGAAGAATTATTAAAATTATGTACCATGATAAAAATGTTTAAAGGACATGAAAAAATAAAACAGATCATTAACAAAATTCATATGCTTTTTAATACGTATAATAATAGTTTTGAATTTTATATAAGTTATTTATTTCTTATTTTACTTAATGAGGAAAAAGAAAATTATATAAATGAAATTTATAAAATTTTTAATGAAATTAATATATATTTATTAAACAATAATATAAAACCTTATTGGTATCAATTATTAATACAAATACTTTATCTTATAAAAATTAAAAATTTATATTCTTTTGATTTATTATGTTTCAAATATAAAAATATAGCTAACTTTTATGAGGAAGCTATAAATATCAAGAAAAAAAAATTGGAAGAACATCAAAGAAAAAAAAAAAAAACATGTACAAATTCAAATAGAAATGTGATATATTATAGAGATAATGAAAAACAATATAACATATATAAGTCTACCATTCGAAATTATTTAAAAACAAATAATATTTCTTATATTGAAAATATACAATTAAAAGATAGTCCATTCATATTTGACATATATGTTCCCTCGAAAAAAATCATTTTTTTAAATCAAGATATGTGTATTTTTCCTGATATATTTATTGATCATTTACAAGTCCACATATTTGACACCATTAATTTTACCATATATGAGATGAATGAAAGAAATTATAATATGCTCATGGGGGAAACATAAACATTTTTGCTTTAATATTTAAATTGGGATATCTATATGTATTATATTATGATACATTTTGATATATATATATATATATATATATTTTTTTTTTTTTTTTTTTTTTTTTGAAACCATATAAAAATGCTATATGAAAACTTTCAATTTTTAATGTATAAATTTTTTTTTACGTCTCATAATTTATAATTCACATATTAAGTGAAAAGGTATATAAATGAATAAATAAATATATATAAATATATATATATATTATAATTTTGTGTATAATATCGTATTAAAAAAAAAATTTTTTTTTTTTATAAGAAGTAAAACAGTATAGGTATGATTTTATTAAAAAAATTTATATTATATATATACATGTAAAACAAAAAAAAAAAAAAAAAATGAAAAAAAAAATATAATATTATAGAATAAAATAAAATAGAATAACCAAAAAAGAAAAGAAAAAAAAAAAAAAAAGATCTTATTTTATTATTGCTTAATACAATTCATATTGGCCTTCATTTGTAACATTTTTTGTTGCCAAACTAACTGAGATTTTTCATATAAATATATATATTCATCATAATTCATATTCGTAAGATCTATTGGAAATATATGTAAAGCTGGGTTATAAAAATTAAATAAATTATATTGAGACTCTTCATATAAGTTACGAAAATTATTATAATTTATGTTAAAGTTATTGTTATAAGGATATAGTTTTATCATATCAATATTTTCATTCATATTTGGACTATCTACATAGTTGTTTGTGTTCATATTATACATGGGGGGGATGTTTGGTTTGGTATTCGTATCTCTAAAAGGAAAAAAATAAATAATATATAAAAATATATATACACATACACACATATATATATATAATATATATCATACGTTTTATAATTTATTCATTCTTTATATTGCTACTTACGTTATGTTATTGTTAATCTTAATAAAATTCGATTCAAATGCTTCACATAACTGAATACCAGCCATTTGTTCTATTTCCTAAAAAGAAAAAATATTCACACACAAAAAGATACATATATACATATATATATATATATATATATATATAATAATGTTTACGTACAATTTGCCTTGCTTGTTCATATTTTTATTCAATTTTTACATGACTCGTTCATAATATTTTATTGTCTTTTTTTATTATTTTTACGAGAAATGGTTATATATTTCAATATTTACCTGTCCATCTCTTCCAACTTTAATTGGTTTGTATTCATTCAGGCTATTCTTCAAATGGGCTACTTCTTGAAAGGGCACATCAACACTATAATTATGGATGTTTTAAAAAAAATATATATATATATAATATAAAATGAAATATATAAGACTTATGAAAAAGGATAATATATATATATATATATATATATATATATATTTATTTATATTTATACATAGTTATATAATTTTTTCGTGTTACACTCGTATCCATTGGATGTCAAAGTTTTTTCCTCTAAACACCTTATTGTCATAATAAAAATAAACGTTATTATTCTTTGATTCTCCGGGTCTACATTTTTATAAATAAATAAAAGGGACAAAAAAATATAAATAACAATAAATGTAGGAACAGTTTTAATAATTTTTATATTTATTTTATTAAAAATAAAATTATAAAAAAAAAATATATATATAAAATAATTAAAAAAAATGATTACTTGGATTGCATAATCGCATAACCGCAAAATTTCGAACTACCGTTAACTGAAAAAACTAATATGACATAATCATGTTCCTACAATATAAGTGAAAATAAATAATAAAAAAAAAAAAAAAAAAATATATATATATATATATATATTTTAAATATATTATATTTCTTAATACCATAAACGCTGAAACAAATTTATATTCATTTTTTGGTGTTGTTGCCCAAATGTTGTAATTCAACGAAATCGCTATATTTTTATCTGACGAGCTTTTAATAAGAAAAAACTTAGTTTTTGCACTTGTGTCTGATAAAAATAAAAAACAAAAAAAAAGAAAATTTTACATAAATAACACATTTTATATGTATTTATATTTATTTGTTATATGTATTTTTGTCTATATGATTTCATTTTTTCTTAATCATTTATTACATATGTTCTTAACCACATGGGTTGGGGGTATAAAAGAATTGTTGTTATAATTCATGTTTTCTAAAAAAATTTCTTATTTCATATAATGGTAAAAAAAAAAAAAAATTAAATTAAAAAAAAATAAATATATAAGAGAATCTTATATATTCACATATATTATTTTATTGTTAAATAATTCTATCATTTTTATTCACTGTATGTTTTTTTTTTTTTTTTTTTTTTTCTATACAATATAAAAAAGAAATTGAAAAAGGATAATTGTTTAATAATATAAAAAGGAATATATATATTATATTAACTATATTATCTTATATTAATTTATATAATTATATATATATATATAATATATATTATATATATTTTTTTTTGTGGTTATTTTTTTCACATATAAAATGTTAAAAATTAAAAGGCACGAAATTTATTTTAATTAATTTTTTATTTTTGCCTTTTAATATATAAGAAGAACATTCACTTAAATAGAAAAAATTCTCATTGTATAGATTGATATATTTTTGAATGAATAATTTATTTAAATACGAAAATAAACTATTTAAAAATAATTATAATTTTGAAACATTATTTTTTAAAAACATATAATAAAGTAGGATGAAATTGAAGAACATATTTTGCATGTATAATATTATTATATATGAATAGTATACAAACCATATAATATATAAATATAATTTATACATATATATAATAATATTTATTTGTATTTTTTTAATGAGAGGGAAAAAAAAAAAAAAATATATATATATATATATATAGTATAATAAAAAAAAAAAAATTATAAATAAATAGTTAGTTCCACTTTTATATAATATATTTATATGTTATTCTCATTTTAATTTATTATATAAAAAAAAATACATTTTTTATAAATGATATAGAAATATATTGGGGAAGTTTTCTTTTACAAATTGTCTATTTTATTATTATATAATTATTAATAATGTATATCTTAATTGAATAATATTATGATAGCCTTTATAAATATATAATATATAAATATCATCATGGATAAAAAAAAAAAAAACAGCCAAAATATAAATGAAAACCATTAGTACTTATACTGATAAATGTTTTTATAAAAATAAATATATATATATATATTTATATATTTATATATTAATGCAATGGTACAAATTTTGGTATAATGAAAATGATATATAAATTGATAGGCAAACCTTTTTTTTTTTTTTTTTGTAAAGAATGAAAAAAGAAATTATTGTTGACGTAAAATCGAATCCTCGCACACATACCAATGGTGATAAAGACATAATTAGGGAGAAACAAAAAAAACTAAAAAAGAAGAATGAAAACGTAAAGGTAAGTATAAATGCAAATGCAAATGCAAATGTGAATGTAGAGAATAGAAAAAATGTGGAAAATAGAAAATGTATAAAAAATATAAAATCCATAAAAAATATAAAAAATGCAAAACACATAAAAAATATAAAATCTATAAAATATTATGATGATAGAAAAAAAGAAGAGAAAACTTATCAAACGAAAAATACGAATAACAATATACAATTCGGAAATAGACTAGTCAGAATAACATTTAGTAGCGATAAAAAAAAAAGGAAGGAATTGATCAAAAAAAAAAAAATGAATATATTGATGAAACAAAAAAAAAAAAAAAGAAAAGAATTTGAAGAAAAAAAAAAACTTATAAATAAATTAACAAATATATTAAATGTTGAAAAAGAAAAAGGAAACTATTATTTCTTACCCAAATGTTTAAAAAAAAAAAAAATATCCAAATTAAAAAAAATAATTATATTAGAAAAGAAAATTAAAAATGATATATATCAAGAACTATTAAAACAAAAAGAAAATATCAATTCTATAAATGATCATCACACTGGTATCTATTTACAACTTATTCAAAATAAAAGGAAATGGATACTGAAAAATAAAAAAGTAAAAAAAATAATAATAACAAATAATAGCAATAATAACAATAATAATGATAATAACAATAATAATGATAATAACAATAATGATAATAATAACAACAATAATAATAATATTAAATTCGCTAGCAATTTTTTAAAAAAACTAGCCAAAACGGAAAATGTGCTAAATGGTGAGTTACCTGACGTTCAGGTGAAAAATTTAAAAAAATTTATACACA
>NC_000521.4:375000-407500 GCF_000002765.6 Plasmodium falciparum 3D7 | reverse complement strand
ATAATATAAGTATCAAATTATATAACAATAATAAAAATATATATAATATAAATTCAATTGTATAATATAAATAATATATATATATATTCTCTTTTTGTAATCTTACTTTTTTTAAGGTTAATATTTTTTTATTAATATGGGGAAATTTAAAATTAATTAAATAAAAAGAAATATTCTTTCTTTAATTTTTCAATAATTTTAAAGTTTTTTTTTTTTTTTTTTTATTTTATAATATATATATATATATAAAAAAAAAAAAATGTTTAAATAAAAATCAGTGAAATATTATTATTATATAAATATATTATATATATAAATTAAAATTTGCAACAAAAAATAAAAAAAAAAATTATCTTTTTTTTTTTTTTTTTAATATAAATTATGTAAGATATATAATAAGAAAAGAAAAATCAATCCATTCACTGTGGGGAAGGAAAAAAATATTTTTAATAAAATAATAAATAATAAAAAATATTATATATATATATATATATATATTATATATAATATATATTACATTATATACAAATATATAAATATATTTTAAAATATATATATATATATATTATAATATATAATGATAAAAAGAAAAGTATAATATTATAATATAATATTATTATTATAATATAATATATATTATGGATATATTAAGTTTTTATTTTATCTGTTTTTTCTTCTTATCACAATTTAGAAATAATTATATATATATAATATATATATATATATATATATATAATAATATTTGATATATAGTAAATAATATAATATTATGCAAACATAATAACGTGGTTTAGGGTTTCCTCTTTTTTTTTTTTTTAAGATCTTAAGAAATGGATTATATTTTATTTTTTTTTGCAATATTATATATATTATATATATATATTATATTTGTTGAACATTATAAATTTTTAATAGTACATAAAATTAAAGGTAAAATGAAAATAAATAAATAATAAATGTATATAATAAAATAAATAAAAATGTATCATATATATTGTATATGATATAAATAATATAGTCCCCTTATAAACATATATATATATATATATATATATATACATATATATATATATATATATATATATATAATATTATATATATATAATTATATATATTATAATATATTATGCTAAAAGTGTAGTGTTCAAAGTGCAGTAAAAAAAAAAAAAAAAAAAATATACATTTGTATATAAATAATAAATCCTTATAGATATAATATATATATAAAAATACCTCTTTTTTTGTATGTATAATTTTTATATAGAATATTTTTTACGTCAATTCTTTTTTATATATTTTTTTATATTATTTAAAAAAAAAAAAAATAATATAATATATATTATATATATATATATATATATAATATTACCTTTGAAAAAACGAAAAATTAATCAATATAATATTTTAAATTAAATATATTTTTTATTTATTATTATTAAAATAATGCTATATAAAAAAAATTATAAAATATGAAATATGAAATTGCTCTGAATATATTTATTTCAACTTTTCCAAGAGGATATAATAAATAAATATAAATATATATATATATATATATATATTATATATATTTATAATTTTTTTTTTTTTTTTTTCTGAAAGTACTAATTTCCTGGAGGAAATAATATTAAGGATTATTCATCAAATTATATCATTATTAAAATTATATTTATACATATATAATTATGCCATATTTAAAAAACATATATATTGTTAATACGAATTATTTTTCTTATCATACTTGAAAGAAATATATATTTTTTTATTTAGTTACAATTTGTCATTTAAAAAAAAAAAAAAAAAATCACATATATATATATATATATATATATATGTATACATATTAAAAATAATAATTATATAAGCCACGCATGTGTGCATAAAAATACATAAACATACAAAAAAGTTCATACATATATTTATTCCTATGTATACCTTTGTGATATTATAAGATTGTTATAACACAAATGGAAATAAACAAATAAATAAATAAATAAATAAATAAACATATTTATAATATATATATATATATATATTAGATTTACCAAATGTGCTTTGTTTTAATAATTGATGCTTTCTTGATTTTGTAACGGAATACATTTTACATCATCAAATTGCTTCGAGTGTCTATGTATTCCTAGAACCGATCGACCTGACTGGTCAGCATTTTGTTTAAAACTTTCATCCCATTCAACGGCTTTACTAGTTGAGCATGCGATGGATTCTCCTTGTGGTACTGATTCTTGTGCACATTGTTCAGGGAAGCACTCTGAGAAAATACATCTGTATAGATATCCTTCTTTGGTTTTGGGTGTATTATATGGGAAAAGAAATTTTGCTCTTGAAAATTGAATATCTGATATTTTTTTTTCTGCATATTGTTTTAATCCATCAATCCAATTATATCCAACACCATCTGAGAATTGTTCTTTTTGTCTGTATAGGATATGTTCAGGTAAATATCCTTCAAATGCTTTTCTTAAAATATATTTTTCTATTTTATTATTTGAGCACATTTTATCTTGTGGGTCAATATTCATAACAACATTCAAGAATTGTATATCTAAAAAGGGTACCCTTGCTTCAATACCAAAGGCCATAGTAGATTTATTGGCTCTTAGTACATCATAATAATGTAGATCATGTATTTTTCTTTGAAGTTCTCTATGAAATTCTTCTTTATTAGGTGCTTTATGAAAATATAGATACCCTCCAAATATTTCATCCGAACCTTCCCCACTTAAAACCATTTTAACACAACTACTTTTAATTAATCTTGATAAAATATACATAGGTGTAGATGCACGTATAGTGGTAATATCATACGTTTCTATATGATAAATTACATCATGTAATGAATCTATACCTTCTTCAACAGTAAAATAAAATTCGGTATGTTCTATACCTAAATATTCAGCTACCTCTTTTGCTGCTTTTAAATCAGGAGAGCCTTTTAAACCTATAGAAAAGCTTCTCAGTTTTTGAGGTCCTGAGTTGTTATTATTAAAATTATTATTATTATTATTATTGTTGCTCTCATTTCCATTGTTGTTACTCTTTTTATCATTACCATTTTGAATGCTTTTCCCATTTTTGTTATCTAAAATATTTAAATGCTTAGCAAGGATTGCAGCAATTATGGATGAATCTAATCCTCCTGATAATAAGATACCAAAAGGCACATCACCCATTAATCTTTTTATTACTGCCTTTTCTAAATGTATACGTATTTCATTAAAATCGACTTTATTATTTGGTATGCTATTATTTAAAGACCACCAATTAGGGTTATAGTACCTAACAAATTCTCCTTTATTTTTATTATTCTTATAATAATGACCAGGGGGAAATATTACATATCTTATACAATTATCTTTTAAGGCTTTAAATTCAGATGAAAACCATATAGAGCCATCAGCTGCATAACCTATATATAATGGACATATACCTATAGGATCTCGAAAAGCAAAAAATGTATTATTTTTCTTGTCACTAATTACACCCGCAAATATACCATCTAACATGGATGGAATTTTCTCTTTATATATTTTAAATAAATTTGGTATCACTGCACAATCAGAACAACTTTTTAATTTATTCAAATTCTCTTCTTTTATTAATTTTCTTAATTCCAAATGATTATATATTTCTCCATTTATTGTTAAACATACCTCTTCTTCATCATCATATAAGGGTTGGTGACCAGATAATACGTCTACTATAGCTAGACGTTCATGTGCCAGCACATTTGTCGTCCCATCATCATTCTCCTCAACTACGATGCCGTTCCAGTCGGGTCCCCTATGTCTCAGTCTATATGAAAAAAAAAAAAAATAAAATAAAATAAATATATATATATATATATATATATAAACATATATATGTATGTATTATATAAATCCTTTCTTTCGCATATTTTTACAGTACATATGAATATTAAATGAGGTGTGGAATTAATACCCACATGTTATAAATATATATATATATATATATTATTTTTTTTTTATAGGATCATTTCAATAATTATTATATATATATATATATATATATATATATTTAAATACTCATAGAATGAACAAATTGAATAATAAGATATAAGAATAAAATAAAAAAAAGTTTAATGTATAACTTTTTTTTTGTAAATTATACATATGTATAAAAATATATAAGTATATATATATAACATTTTGTATGCCTTGAAAAAGGTATAATTAATATAAATAAATAAATAAATAAATAAATATATATATATATATATATATATATATATATTTATATCTCTATACACCCCTTTTTACATACGTACATGCAGGAAATATAATTTTACAATTGGAATATAATAATTATACATATATATATATATATATATATGATATTATTATGTAATATATAATAAAAAAATATATATTTTTTTACATATATAATTAAAAATATGTACATAATATAAATATATTTTTATTTATTGTTTAATTTATATTTTTTAATTACATTTTTGATAAATTTAGGGCCTTCCTTCTTAATCGATGTTTTTCTATAGATGAATGAAAAATGGCTAGTATACCGCACATTGTTATTAGCCCATAAACATGTGGATATAATATATAAATATATATATAATATTATATATGTATATTATATATATATATATAATATATATATATATATATATATTAATAATTAATATTATCCCTTTTATTTTATTTTTATTTTATTTTATTATTATTATTTTTTTTTTTTCTTAGTTTTTATAAAGGCAATTATTTATATCTACAATATAATTATATATATTATATTTATATAATATATATTTCCTTTTTTTGTATAAAAAAAATATTATATTAGGTATTAATTTATTTTATATTTCTTTCTTAATAAATACAATATTGTAATATTTAAAAATATTGTTTTATTACATATAAATATATATTTATTTGATATGAAAAAGTATATATATATTAAAATATTGTTATAATTAAAATTTAAATATATATTAAATAATTTAATTTTATATACATTATATATATAATATAAAAAAAAAAATTTTAATATTATTATTATTATATATATAAATATATATTTATTATATATATATATATTATACTTTAATAATATATTATTAAATAATATTATTTAAATATGTTTATAATATTTTATATATTTATTTAATTATATTGTTATCATTCAATGGACTATATATTTTTTAAAAACTAAAATATATATGATATTATATGTATATAATAATATATAAATAAATGGTATTTCATTTCATTTTATTTCATTTCATTTTATTTCATTTTATTTTATTTCATTTTATTTTATTTCATTTTATTTTATTTCATTTTATTTTATTTTGTTTTATTTTGTTTTATTTTGTTTTATTTTTTAAATTGTAGGCTAAAAAAAAAAAAAAAACATAAGATCATTCTTATTTTTTATATTTATTTTGCATTTCTTAATTGTACTTAAAAAAAAAATAATATTTATTTTTTATTATATGTAGTATTTTATTTTAAAAGAAGGATTCAATATGGAACACAAAAATAGAAAAATTAAAAAAATAAAAAAATAAAAAAGAAATCTTGTATTTTTTTAATTTTTTTTCATATACATATATATATATAATATATATATAAATATATATTTACAATAAAGTGAACAATTTAATATACGAAATATATAATTCTGTGTTATTTTTTATTATATTTATAATAATAATAATATATATATATATAATATATATATATATTTTTACTTTTTGTATAAAAGAAAGGGGTAAAAAAAAAAATATAAAGTTGATAAACAAAAATACTTGTTACTTAAGTATTTTTAAAAAGTAATATATATATATATATATATATATATATATATATATATATATATATATATATTTACTAAAATATGAGATACTATAAATAATTTTGAAAGTAAGAATTATTTCAATATGATGATAAACATTACCCAGCTCATCTGAAGTATATAACCATGAAGATATTTTTTCATGCATCACAATCTGATTGAAATAATTCTTATAAAAAAAGATTAAACGGGTTTAAATTATATGAAAATTGAACATATATTATATATATATATATATATGTATTTTTCTAGATTCTTTTTATATTTTTTTTATGTTTCCTTTTTATGATACCTTTACGTATTCCATTCAATATGTAATAAAATGACCATTATAAAAACATTAAAATTTTAGGGTATATTTAGCGTTTTGGCTGTTTTTTTTTTTTTTTTTTTTCGCAATTTTCCTGAACAAGTCAGGTATTCCTTTTAGCTGTTTAATATGAATACATTAAAATAAAAAAATATATATATATATATATATGTATATATTTAATTGGTTGTTTATTTATGTGTATTGTTCTTTGTATAATAGACATATACAAAATTTTCTTAAGTTATACGATCATAATAATTTAAAAACATTAAATATTAAAATGTTTCCATTTTTTATCTTTTAAATTCTTAATTATTTTGATAATGCGTTGACGTTATTCTTGTAATGCAAATTATTAAATAATAAGAATAAACGTATTAATAGGAAAACAGGAGATGAAATAAATATACATATAAATAATTACATATATATATATATATATATATATATAAACGTATTGATATACATATATTTTTATACATGCATAACTTAGGACTTTTTTTTTCTAACATACATACATACATATATATATATATATATATATAATAAAAATTATCAAACTATGATGAGTGAAAAATGTACCAAAAAGAATTTGCATATACACACAAAAAAATATATACACATTAAAATATGTTCTTATGTTATATTGGATGTAAAAATTGTATAGACTTCTATATAATATTAAAATATACAAAAGTAAAAATAAAATATATATAAATATATATATACATACATATATATACATATATATATATATATATATATATATATATATATATATATATATATATGTACATATTTGTATTAAGAACTGGTTAATCTACCGGAATGTCATTTCTGATGGCACTAAAAAAAACACAATGATACTGAACTTGCATCATGGAATCAAAATTGGTTGTGTAATAATTATCAATCCATTTTATTTCCTTTATGGTAAACCACTTGGATATAATAATTTGAATTTCGTCCCAAGCCAATTCGATAGACATTTCATTAGGCATTTCAGCATAATGATATAATAATGGTCCAATATTTGACCATAATGAATTAGGCTTCAATATGGATGCAAATGTTCGTATATACATGAATAGGTTTTTGGCTGTATCTAAAAAGAAACATGTTAAAACACCATCAAAATATTCTTTATCATAATAATATACTTCAATTAATTCTCCTGCACACATAGAAAAATCCGTATTTAAAACTATTTTATTATATGTATTTACATCCGGTAATTGTATAATTTTTAAGTGATCATCTCTACCTCTTCTATTAGATGTGCATAAACAATATGGATGAATAGATAAAGAATATTTCTCATTATAATAATTCAAAATAAAGTTAGAACCTAATAACATAAAATAAGAAAATTCATTCCCTTGACTTCTATATCCTTTTTTAGCTATTTCATATGGTAATCTACCTAAACCTGAACCAGGGCATAAAATTTTAGGAATATAATTATCATGAATAGGTAAATATTTATCTAGACTGTTTATTAAAGGTATATATGCTTTATCTCTTTCTTCTTGACCTTCCATAGACCAATCTCTTACAAATTGTCTTAAAGTACTTCTTACCTTGCTCATATTTTGAATTAAGTTGTAATCATCTAATGTCGGGGTATAAGCTTGTGATATCCTCATTCCAGGAGGAGTATGTTCATACTTTGAATTATTTTCCCTCGCACAAATATTATCATTAGGCATATTTTCATCAGCATGTAACGTTTTGTTATTATTACACATATTTTCCTTGATATCATTATGATAATCTTTTATATTTTTCGAATCTATAATATTATGTACATCAAGATCTACCCCTGGGTTCACTACATTATATGTATCTTCTTCTATATTATTACAATAATGATTAGAACTAGTGTCACTGTATTCATTGGTATTTTTGCATGTTTGGTCATCCCCTTTTGTGTTACTATTCATAAGGTGTGTTCTATTCATTTTGTTGTTATCGCAGTGATTATCGCAGTGATTATCGCAGTGATTATCGCAGTGATTATCGCAATGATTATCGCAATGATTATCGCAGTGATTATCGCAGTGATTATCGCAGTGATTATCGCAATGATTATCGCAATGATTATCGCAGTGATTATCGCAGTGATTATCGCAGTGATTATCGCAATGATTATCGCAATGATTATCGCAGTGATTATCGCTGTGATTATCGCAATGATTATCGCAATGATTATCGCTGTGATTATCGCAATGATTATCGCAGTGATTATCGCTGTGATTATCGCAATGATTATCGCAGTGATTATCGCAATGATTATCGCAATGATTATCGCAATGATTATCGCAATGATTATCGCAGTGATTATCGCTGTGATTATCGCAGTGATTATCGCAGTGATTATCGCAGTGATTATCGCAGTGATTATCGCAGTGATTATCGCAATGATTATCGCAATGATTATCGCAGTGATTATCGCAGTGATTATCGCAGTGATTATCGCAATGATTATCGCAGTGATTATCGCAATGATTATCGCAATGATTATCGCAATGATTATCGCAGTGATTATCGCTGTGATTATCGCAATGATTATCGCTGTGATTATCGCAATGATTATCGCAGTGATTATCGCAACTGTTTTTATTACAACTACTCTTATCACTACTATCCATATTATCATCATACTTATTATGAATATCCTTATTATGAATATCATTATTACCACTATCCTTATCACTACCATTCTTATCATCCACAATAACATCTCCACACTTCATGTTAAGCATGTCAACTATTTTTTTTTCATTCTGACTATTGATCATCTTGGATCTTATCTCATTCAATATAATAAGAGCATCATCCTTACACAAGAGTCGCACATTAAAATTATGATAATTATATACTTTGTCAATATTATTCAATTCCTGATTTGTTAATTTATTTATAATTTCATTCATTACATATTCTTCCTTCATGTGTTCATCTTCTTCTGGTTTGTGGAATGTAAAGGTTAACAAGTGTATTATTATATGTGTTGATATTTGAGGTAATAATATATTAAGAATAAAATAATAATTATTCAATGTGGTTAGATACATTTTATATAACTTTGCATAAATCGATTCTGTAAGGAGATTTTTCTCTTCTTCATTAAGACAAGAATAATTTTTATATATTCTTAACAATTCATAGAAACAATATTTTTTATAATATAAAAAGGAAAAACACACATTACAAAAATGTCTTTCTTCTTCAAGATTCAGCATATCAACAGTATTGCAAACATGGCACTGATCATTATCCTCATGTGAATAATCATCCTTTACACAATAATTATCCAAATGTTTATGATCATCATCATGACAATGAAAATTATTATTCTCATCAATATCATAATCATTATTATAATTATTATTACTACTACTATTAATATTATTATTATATGTAGTAATAGTAGTGGTATCTATTTTTTTCTGTTCATTATTACAATTATGAAATTGATCAATGCCTTCCATATTACTTATATTATTATTCTCATCACACATATCCTTTTTGTAAAAGACATAACTCTCTTTATAATTACCTTCACTCTTTTCCACAACGCTAATATTTATATTATTATTAATCTTATTATCATAACTCAAGTTTTTCTTATCACCCTTTTGATTTTTTTGGTTTAATTTACCTTGACCACCTGTTACCATTTTAATAAAACGCTCCAACAATATATTGATATATAATAAAAATGAAATATATAGAAATATTATATATATAGAAATATTATATATATAGAAATATTATATATATATATATATATATATTTCATTTAAACATGAGCAAAAAAAATAATAATTAATGACAATTTTTTTTTTTTTTTTTTTTATTAATGTATAGGAAGTCGGTATCTTTTCAGTCACCTCTATAAAATACAAAACGATTTAAAAATTAATAAAAAAAAAAAAAAAAAAAAAGGATATATAAATATAATATTATATAATATCTTAATGAATTATATATAATTCTAACGTTAAAAAAAATTTTATAATATATGTATTTTTATATAGCAAATATATATACATAATTTTATTTGCCTCAAAAAAAAAAAAAAAAAAAAAAAAATATATACATATATATATATATAATATATATAATATATTTTTATATATATATTTATATATGTCAATATATAATATATTATAATATTTATATTTATTTCTTCATTTGTAAATAATTTTTATGGCATATAAATTTCCAAAAGGTTAAAATATTTATTAATCAGTTTAATGAAAAAAAAAAAAAAAAAAAAAAATACATATATAAAGAATATTTTTTTTTTAATATATACTCATTGACATGTTATTTTATATAATTTCCGCATGTATTCTTACTTATGTTACCTCAATATAGAAATAAATTAAAAAAAAAATAAAATAAAATAAAATAAAAAAAATAAAAGAAAACATAAATTATATTGTTATATATCAATTATATTGTTATATATCAATTATATTGTTATATATGCGCTATATATTTATATATATATATATTTTTTTTTTTGAGGAGGACACAAAAATATGGTACCGTTAATATTAATTTATTTTTTTTAAAAAAGCACAAACATTATTATATTTGTATTTATATAAACAATGATATATTATATATATATATATATATATATATTATTATGTATGCTTTTTTATTAGACATAGGATATACAATTTTGTGCAAAGATATATAAAAAATTATTTGAATTATATAAGTTTGATTTATTATTATTTTTTTTTATTATATATTTACAATCATAAAAAATGGACGTTTCATAGCAACATTATAATAAAATATCCTATAAATAATATTAAATATACGCTCATATATATATATATATATATATATATATATATATATATAAAATAAATAAGTGCAGATAAATTTATGTGACAAAATATATACTTATATATATTAATATATAATATTTGAAAAAAATTTTAAAACATATAATACTATATGTATTTATTATGTACACATGTACTTTTTATTATTATTTTCTTTTTATTTCTTTTCCTTAAAATGATTCTTTTCAATATGTTATATAAAAAATTATTATATATATCAATATGCGTTTGACCAAACATTAGCAATCGTAATATTTTCAATATATATATATATATATATATATATATATATATATTTATATATATGTATGTTTATATATATGTTTATATATATGTTTTTAATTTAAGTCCAGAAAGTAATATAACATATGTATACATATATACGTTTATTTATGTACATTCTGTTTTTCCTTCACTCGCTATAATACTCCTTATTATTCAGATTCGTTAATTTTTAAGTGATACATAAATATATATATATATATATATATATATAATATATGTAATTACGTGTACATTTTAAAAAAAAAAAAAAAAAAAAATTATAAAATAAGGAACAAGGCTGAACATGAAATAACCAACACATATTAATAATTCTTAAAAGTACATAACTTTTTTTTTTTTTTTTTCTTTCTTTTTTTTTTTCCCATTTATTATGGTGTACAATTAATTAAACATAAGTAATGTAATATGTACATATATATATATATATATATATATATATATTTTTTTTTCATATAATTAAGTTGAAGATATATATATCCTTTGAAAAAAAGAATAAAAAATAAATTCATTTTATATTACTAAAGAAATACATAAAAAAAAAAAAAATAATAAGTATATTATATGTTAAAGGTATAATAAATATATGTTACATTTATTGTATTGTATATTTTTTTTTTTTTTTTTTTTAACCAGTGATATATATATGATTTAAATTTATATATTTGTATTATTATCATGATCAATACTGATGAAAAAAGAAAATACAGAAACATGTATAACTTTATTATCTATTCGTAAATATAAATAAATAAATAAATATATATATATATATATATATATATATATATATATATATATATATATATATGTATATATATTTTTATGTTTATTTATTTATTCATTTATTTTTTTTTTATATAATATTTGAAATGATGTTTCTAAGTTTATTATTATACTTTTAAGCGTAAGGCTTTCATATATTTTATTTGTAGAAAGTTTTATATTTTTCCCTTCATATGATAGTGAAATATCAATAAAAAAAAAAAAAAATATATATATATATATATAATATATATATATATATATTATATTATATTAACTATAAGCATGTGTTTTTCATAAATGTAATATATATATATAATATATATATATTATTATTATGTATTCATTTATTAATTAAACAATTTAGACATACACACAAAAATAATATTATAATAAATAAGTAATAATATATATAATTAGTAGTATACACAAAGCGCAATTTTCCCTCTCAACTTTTTTTTTTTTTTTTTTTTTTTTTTTATAACTACACATAAACAGTAATAAACATCATATATATAAAATGATGTAATTTAAAAAAATAGCCTATTTGTAAATCATATAAAATATATAAACAAAAGATTATGAAACTTTTGTATACCAAACATTTTCGCAAAGATATAATAATTATATATATACATATATATATATATATATATATTTTTTTTTTTTTTTTTTTCTTTATATTTATAGTTTTAAAAATATGTGTGACCATAAAAATAAAAAATTAAAAAAAACTTTATATAATATATAAATATATACATACCTCTTTCTTTATACATTTTATAACCCGTGTTAAATTGTATAAAAATATGAATGAACATATCAAAAGTTTTAAAAATGATAATGTTCATTATACCAAGAAAAATGTTATAAGAAATTATGATGATCATAATAATATTAAAGCAAACTCACATTTAAAATTGCAGTCAAAAGAATATACTACACATAATGATGAAAAACAAAGATGGATCACTTCAAATAATACTAATAATAATATACAAACTCATGCAAATGTAAAATGTGATGATAAATCAGTAGAAAATAAAACAACAACCCTGATAAATAAAGATATTAATGAAATCACAAATATTTCAAAACAGGATAAAAATTACACAAAATATAATTGTCTGAATTTTAATAAAAGTGATGTAATGAGGGATTATGTGAGATATAGTAAAAAGGAAGATTCTTCAAGTAATAACATGAACGGTAATAATAATATGAACGGTAATAATAACATGAACGGTAATAATAACATGAACGGTAATAATAACATGAACGGTAATAATAACATGAACGGTAATAATAACATGAACGGTAATAATAACATGAACGATAATAATAACATGAACGGCAATAATATTATGAACGGCAATAATATTATGAACGGCAATAATAATATAAACAGAAATAATATTATGAACGGCAATAATATTATGAACGGCAATAATAATATAAACAGAAATAATATTATGAACAGAAATAATATTACGAACAATCATATAATTCACCATATTTCGAATAAAACTTCCTTGATTGAAAACAACAAGAAAAAAGAAGAAAACATATTTCCCTCAGCTAATTTATATAAAAAAGAAATGAATGTAAAAGGATCTAGTGACACTTTTGATTTATTATATAAGAGGAAGATAGACAAGGATGATAATTTAAGTAAAAAAAAAAAGAGGCCGAATTATTTATTTAATAAAGATGGTGAACATTTTGTGAATAAAGAAAATGTTCAAAATAATATAATTGATGATGATGATGATGATGATGATGACAATCACCATGATAATGTTGTTGTTGTATATGATAAGGTAAAAGAGAATGAAATGAATGAAAATAAAAATAAGAAAAGTGTAAAGGAAGATGGATTACACAATGTTCTGGTTGAACTAAGAAATAAGGATAATTTAGTAGTAAATGATAATATAATTAATAAATCATTTGAAAAAAATAATATTTTGTATATTAAAACGTCAGACAGTTTAAATGAAAATTATAATGAGAGAAAAATATACAAAGAAATAAATAAGGAAGAATATAGTAATAAAAATGAATATGTTCATTTTAAAAATAATGATGATAGTTCAATAAAAAAAAAAAACAATTCATCAGAATGTTTAGATGAACAGAAAAAAAAAACGTATAAGTATACTATAATAGAACAAAAAAGATATAATTTTAATGATAGAGATAATAATAATGCATATATTAAAGATGATACACATAAGAAGGAAAAAGGATATTATCTTAATATGATTGTACAAAGTGAGGAATATAAGAAATATGGAAGTAATAATAAAATGGACGAGATGGAAATTTATAATCAACATACAAATGATTTTAATATAAATGAAAATTTAAACAACAAAATATATTTTGATGATTATGAAGGATATGACCAAGAAAAAAAAAAAAAAAAATTAGATGACCATATATACACTCAACAGAAGGAATATAAAAATAATATCAATGATATATTAAAAGATCATCATCTAAATGATAAGGAAACGAAAGAAAAAAAAAATGAAATAGAAATAGAAGAAGAAAAAAAAAATAAAATAGAAATAGAAGAAGAAAAAAAAAATAAAATAGAAATAGAAGAAGAAAAAAAAAATAAAATAGAAATAGAAGAAGAAAAAAAAAAAAAAATAGAAATAGAAGAAGAAAAAAAAAAAAAAATAGAAATGGAAGAAGAAAAAAATAAAATAGATGATGAAAAAAAAAATACCTATGCAAATGATAAAATCATATCACATATTGATAATGTTAATTGTAATATTAAGATAGATGCATTATTAGATCATATAGAAGAGAAGAAAAAAACAGGACACAAAGAAATAAATCTTTATAAAGAAATTAAAAATGAATATCAAAAAATGTTAAATGATGAAAATTCAATTATGTTAGAACATGAAAAGAAATATAATACACATCAAGTGAATAACAATTTGTGTGATACTAAGGATATGTTACAGAAAGAAAATAAAATATTAACGAATAATGATAAAAAGAAAACATTTTTATTATCCAAATCTAAAAATATTACATCAAATGTTTTATCATCTAAAATACCAGGTACTTTGTCAACTAAAAAACTGAATGCAACTATAAAAACAATAAAAAAGGATGTTACAGATAATGAGAAAAAAAAATATGTGCATGATCATAGAAAAGACAATATCATAAAGAGGAATAAGGAATTCATTAATATTTATAAGGGAAAGAGAAATTATGCAAACGTGGAAATTGGCTCTGAAGTATGTAATAATAAGGTAAATGTTAAAGGTGATGATAATAAAATGATGGTTGAAAATAAGCAGGGTGATGATAACAATATGATGGTTGAAAATAAGCAGGGTGATGAAAATAATGTGATAGTTAAGAATATCGAACGTTCTGAGAGCTCCTTTATGTTTACTCATCATAGGAAAAATATAACAAGTACTAGTACAGATACGTGTGCAAAAAATAAAGAACAAATCAAATATCCACATTTATATTCCAACAAGAATGAAGATAAGGATAAAAAAAGTATATTTTTGAAAAATATTAACGAGAACATAAAAAAAAATTATAAGGACAAAGAAAAAATAAGCACATTAGAAAAAAAGGTATTTGTAAAAAAAGATAATGTTATAACAAATAATGATGATGAAAAGCACACAAGTTCTAAAATAAATGATGATTTCAATATTACAATAGATAAACAAAAAGGAAAATTAAATAATAATCCTGTTGATTTAAATAGAAAAATAAAAAATGAAACCAAAATATTGGAAAAGGACAAGAGTCATATGAGCAAAATACAAAATAATTTAATGAAAAAAAAAACAAACTTTCCAACTAATAATAAAGGCATAAGTAGTACATCCATTAGTAGTAGTTCTACGAAAAATTTCAAAGATTGTGGAATTATAGAAAAAAATAAAAATCTTTCAAATTTAAAATATACTTGTATAAGGAATAAAATGAATGTTGATAGTATAAAATTAAATGATAAGGCTGATTTATATAAAGACAAAAAGAAGACAAGTTTTAATGATATAAATAGGGCAGCAAAAGGAATGAATTTTAAAAAAAGAGATGTTCCGAATAAAAATAATATGGTGGATACGAATAAGGGAAAACGGGTTTTTAATCCCGTCACGTTAAACAATAATTATCGTAATAATTATATACGTTCTAATAAGAATAATGTGAAGAATGGAAAAATGGTGGGTATAAAAAAAATTGTTCTTCTTAAGGAAAAACAAAAAAGTTTACATCCAGAAGGCGTGGAAGCAGACAAAAAATTGAATTCAAATTATAATGACAAATATTTAATTGAGAAGGATGGGTTCAAAGATATTATTAATGAGGAAATGGAAAAATATAAGAATAATAAAATGAAGTATAAAATTAAAAGTAATTCAATACCACCAATAATTAAAAAAATTGAAAGGAAAAGCAATGATAATGATAATGATAATATTAAAAATAATGATAATATTAACAGTAATAATAACATTAATAGTAATAATGATAAATGCCTATTTTTAAGTAAGGAAAAAGATAGAGTTCATTTAAAAAATAATAATATAATTGTTAATAACACCATGATGTTTAGAAAGCAAAGTAATAGTTGTGATAATAATACAACATCGTTGAAAAATAAAATGATAATAAATAGTAATTCGGAAAAGGCTAATTCTAGTAATTCACAAAATAATGAAAAAAAAGAAATGTCGTATTTTGAATGGCTAGCTAACGAAAAAAAAAAGAAGGAGATAATAGAAAAAAAAGATGAAGAAAAAAAAAAAGGAGAAATAGAAAAAAGTGAACATGCAAATGATTCTAAAAAGATGGATGAACAATTGGATGATGCGAAACCTACCATGCTACAACCTTTATCATCTTTCAACTTAAGACAAAACGAAAGAAAATATGAACAGAGCGATTTTATTGTAGATAAATATCCAATAGGTAATGGGAGAACAGGATTAGTATTTAAAGCAATAATAAAAAAGGAAGAGAACAAAAAGGTCGCTCTGAAGGTAATGGCAAAAGACACAATTATGTCACTAAATATTGAACGACAAGTATTGAAGGAAATTATTATACAAGCTAGCTTAAAACATATAAATATATTAGAACTTATAGCATATTTTGAAGATAAAACAAGACTTTTTTTAATTCTAGAATTAGCTAATGGAGGATCAGTACGAAATAAAATGAAACAAAAAAAACAACCTTTAAATGAAGAAGAAGTTGCATTATATGTTTTTCAAATAGCTGACGCATTATCTTATCTGCATAATTTTAATATAATTCATAGAGATCTGAAACCTGACAATATTTTAATTCATTATTCTAATGAACATTTAAATAATAAAATTTATAAATATGGAGTAATCAAACTAGCCGACTTTGGATTTTCTTGTCAGCTCAAAAATAAAAGACAAAAAAGGAGTACATTCTGTGGCACAATCGATTATATGCCCCCTGAAATTATTAACCAAATACCTTATGATTGTAATGTGGATCTGTGGTGTTTGGGTATAGTTATATTTGAGTTGTTAGTTGGATTTCCTCCATTTACCGACGATACACAGGTAAAAAAATAAAATAAAAAAAAAAAAAATTCATATGTAATTGAAATGAAATAAAAACAGTATGACATGTGCATATAAAATGGAATAAAAAATATGACTTGTTCATGTAAAAAAAAAAAAAAAAAATATATATATATATATATATATATATATAAAAATAACAAATAAAATAACATATAAAATTGCTGACTTGTACATGTAAAAAAAAAAAAAAAAAATATATATATATATATATATATATATAAAAATAACAAATAAAATAACATATAAAATTGCTGACTTGTACATGTGAAAACTACCAATTCCAAAAAGAACCTTTAAAAAGACATTTATGTAATAATAATATATTATTTGATTTATTATATATGTATTTTTTTTTTTTTTTTTTAGGAGAGGATATTTGATCAAATAAAGGAATTAAATTTTCATTTTCCTAAGTCTGTATCATTGTTAGCTCAGGAGTTAATATTAAAAGTAATGGGCATATAATAAAATGATAAATGTGTATAAAAAAAATTATGGCACATATATATATATATATATATATATGATATATATGTGATATATATGTTTTTATTTTTTTTTTATTTTTCTAACAGCTGTGCAGTAGAACTGCTGAAGAAAGAATTTCGGCAGATGAAGTAAAATCTCACCCATGGATAAAACAATTCATATAAAAGAAAGCGTAAATTTTCTTATATAATTGTAATATTATAAAATATGTTATTATTTAGTATGAGGAATAATATAATATATACAGATAAATGAAAGGATACACATAAATATATATATATATATATATATATTTATATATATTTTTTATTTGAATTTTTTTTTATATATAATTTATTCTATTTATTCCGTCTTTTTTTTTTTTTTTTTTTTTAACATCATTCTTTAAATTTCATAAAATATGTATCCTGTTATTCTTTTTCTTTTTTTTATGTAGTAGTAATATGTCTATATAATTTAATATAATTTTTTCATGTGTTTTAAAAATATATATATATATATTATCTTCTTTTTTTGTATATACACAATAGAATGGTATAAATGGATATATATATATATATATATATATATATATTAATTTCTTTCATTTGTATCTTGTTTATGTAGTAATGATACATGCGTTTTTAATTTATTCTTATAAACGTTATACACATATATTTATATATTATTTCCTGTATTTTTTTTTTTTCCTTTTTTTTTTTTTTTCCTTTTTTTTTTTTTTTTTTTGTGAATTATTCATAATAATTCAATTAAGAATTAACCAAAAAGATGAACATTTTTTTTTTTTTTTTTGTAGATATGTATATATCTTTTAATAAATTTGTACTATGAACATGATTATGAAAATATATTACATATTTCTATTATTCGTATTTATATTAATAGAACGTTGTGTAGACAATGATGTAATAAATAAGACACAAGAAAATTATTTAGATCATAGAGACTTCGAAAAAGATATGGATGAGCTCGATTTGAGTGGCTTAGAATATGATATTGAAAGTAATATGTTTTTTTTTTTTTTTTTTTTTTTTTCTGTGTTTATAATTTGTGAATAAATAAATAAATATATATATATATATATGTATATATGTGTGTGTAAAACCAATTGAATGAATTTATAAATTCCTCTATTGCGATAGATGTTGAAGAGATAGCTCAAAAAGACTCGTACAATTATGTAACACAAATATATGTATATATAAGGATAGATGAGGAATATGTAAGCATTAACAAGTGTACATAAAAAAAAAAAAAAAAAAAAAAAAAAGACACACACATATATATATATATATATATATATATATATATATATATATATATATGTAATAATTTGTTTACAATATGATATATAGACATTAAAATAACCCAAAGAAGATATAACAGATTTGATTTATTTTTTTTGTTCTAATTTTTATATTTTCTCGTTTATAGAAAAAATATATAAATCATTTAGAACTTATGAGACTAGGACAAAGGTTCATGACAATATTACAGAATGCTATGATTAATGTTCAGCTGAAAAAAACGGGGACTGGAATTTTTACATGTTTTTATGAGAATAAATGTTATACTACATTAATATATAAACATGTTCAAAAATGAATGGGATATATATATATATATATATATATATATTTTATATATATTTTAATTTTTTTTTGGTGAAAATAGTATATATGTTTTACTATGCACACATTTTTATATTATCTTTTATTTATTTTGTTTCTTATTTTTTTTTTTTTTTGATTTTATTAAATAGCTATAACGGATGATTTGGCAACATATTTTCTAATACAAAAAGAAGTAGATTTTATTGAAGTAGGTTTTGATAAGAGATATCCAGGTAATAAAAAGAAAAAAAAAAAAAAAAAAAATATATATATAAATATATATATATATATATAAATATATATATATATATATATATATAAATATATATATATATAACAACGTGATGATATTATTATAAATATATAATATTTTTTACAATATGATTTGTTCCTATTTTGTTAAGAAGGAAGACATGCACCCATAACGGATAGTGACATGAGGGTGTTCATAAAAAATGAGGAGCTATGAATGTAAATTTATTACCCTTCAAATATTAAAAAAATATATAAATAGGACATAAGGATATATATATTCACACACACATGGAAATATATATAAATAAATATATAAATATATATATATAAAGAATAAACATATGTGACAAATGAAATAGGGATATGATTACGTATGTGATATATAATTTATTTTATTTTTTATTTTAAGTTTAAGAGGCATATGTACAAATAATTACATAAAAAAAAATAAAAAAAATAATAATATGATACCACATATATATATATATATATATATATATATATATATATTGTATATATCTTTTTAATTTATTTGAATTTTGCTCAATTGAATTTACACTGTTTTGGAAATATTCATGCGATCAACATTTGATGAGTTTATCTATAAAATAAATAAAAAAGTATATAAATATTCCATTTTTTTCTTTTTAAGATTCCACAACTAATGAATGTAATTTTAACAAATAAATAAATAAATATATATATATATATATATATATATATATGTATGTTTCTTTTTTTTTTTTTTTTTTTTTTTTTTTTTTTTGTTCGTGTACCATAAAAGCAGGAATCTGCAAATATCCACATGAACAACATATACCAGTCCACGACCATTTTCCTAATTTTATGTTACACTATAAAGGAATAAATAAATAAATAAAAATATACATATATATATATATATATATATATATCATATAAACATTTCCTATTTATATTTCCTATTTATATTTCCTATTTATATTTCCTATTTATATTTCCTATTTATATTTCCTATTTATATTTCCTATTTACATTTACATTAGGACAATTTAAAACTCCTTTCATTTTATTTTCTGTCAATATCCATTCTTTTTTTTCTATGAATATACTTGTGCAAGAATTTCCATACTGAAAAATAAAAAAATATATAGAAATAAAAAATAGACACAATATATATATATATATATATATATTAAACTTTATGTTCTTACATTTTTTTTTATTTTAGATATTTTAAAGTCGTGTTTTATAATTTCGTTGTCGTTGAAGAGGACATAATTACAATGTCTTAAAAAAAAAAAAAAAAAAAAAAAAAGGACAAAAAATTAAATTATAACTATATAATAATATATACATATATATATATATATATATATATATATATATTTAATGTTCATAAAACTTACTTGCATCGGAAATTATATATTGGTTGTTTATCATTTTTTAAATTAAGAATTTTTAACTCCTCTAAGTTTTCCCTGTTCATTTTAATTTTTTTATAAATGTTGTGATAATCAGTGCATCCCTTTTGAAATGTACAACGAAAAAAAAGAAAAAAAAAAATAAAATAAAATAAAAAAATAATAATAAATAAATAATAATAAATAATATAATATAATGTACACAAAAACACATATATATATATTATATATAACAAATAAAAATAGGGCGCTGTCCATATATTACACAAATTTTATTTATTTATATATTTATGTATTTATATATTTATATATTTATATATTCACAATATTTTGTGTTTGTTTACATCTAGAGTATAATTCATTTTTTCATAGAGTAAGAGTTGACGATAAAAGTTTTCATTGGGATGAGCAAATGGGTATTTACTTTTTAATAAATTAAAATTGTATTCTATTCCTTTTTTGTTTTTTTTTGATACATAAGATAAAATAATAGATGAACATCTTGATATGCCAGCCATACAATGTATTAAAATATTTTTTTTTTTTTGAATAACACTATCAATAAATAAATGTGCCTTATTTACATGTTTAAGTATATTTTCATCAAAAGTATCTAATATATTTAAATATAAATGTTTCATTTTATAAATATTATTATAAGGAATTAATTTATTTTCTCTTAAACATTTATTTAGTTCACACACATTATATATATGTCTTGTATGTACCATATTATTATTATTATTATTATCACATAATTTATTTTTTTCACTAGATACAGTATCTTCTTCTTGATTTATTTTATAATTTAATTTGTCTTTATTTACAAATTCGTACAGAAGACTATTTTCTGGGTGTTTATCTTTTTCGGATATCTCGACGCTTCTTGAAAGATTCTTATCATATTTTTTATTACAAAAATTTATATTGTCAGAGGGTATGTTGGAATGACTATTACTTTTATGGATTTGAATATGTTCTACATGATGTTGAGAAGTATTCGATATGTCTGGATTTTTAAATGTACAACAATTATTATTATTATTATTATTATTATTGTTATTATTGTTGTTGTTGTTATTATTATTATTATTATTATGTTTATTTTTTAGTTGGTCCATATGAATTACATCAAAATCTATGTAGGCATCTTCTTTTAATATTAACATCGATTTTATATAATCCTTTAAATTATTATTATTACATTGAGTATTATTTATAATATCACTAGGAAAAATAATATAATCATAATGTTCTTTACGTTCCTCATTTATATGATCAGATTTTATTTGGGAAGGATCTATATTTGTTTTGTGCGTCTGAGTAAATTCCTTATATGTATTATCATGGTAGTTATTATTTTGTTCATTATAATAATTATTAATTTGATGTGTTCCTCCTATTATATCAGAGTTCACTGATTTATTGGTAATAATGGGTACATCACATTTTATTAAATCTTTTTTGGTGTTAACAAATATATCTTTATAAAAAATTTTATTCGTCACGTTTGTATCATTATGATGACACCATTCAATGCATGTACAATCGAAACATGTTAACACTCCTCCTATATTTAATTTTATGAGTTCATAAATATCATTTGCATTATATACATTACTAATATATATATAATCAAAAACTTTAACAATCATAATGTGGAAATGTGGGCAGAAAAAATAAATAAAATAAAAAATAAAAAAAAAATATATATATATATATATATATATATATATTATATTATATATATGGATATGTCTTCATATAATTCATAAATTAACTTAATAACTACTATATAATATAATATAATATAATATAATATTATATTATATAATATTATATTGTATATATAACATTTTTTTTTTCAACAAAAAATAAAGGACATTTTTAAATGTACTTCAAATATGTATGAATATATGAATATATAAATAAATAAATATATACATATATATAATATTTTTTTTTCAAAGTTTAAAATGATAAGAATCAATCAATAATATTACGTATTATAAAATATAAATGTAAATAAATATATATATAATATATTTATATATAATATATTTATATATAATATATTTATATATAATATTCTTTCTATTTTGTTATGTTTTTATTTTATTTTTTTCCTTCTTCATATATTTTAGAGCCTATTATATATATCATAACAATTAATAGGGATAAAAGCATTTAAAAAAAAAAATATATATTATGTATTATTATACATTATATATATTATATTAATAATTCTACTATATAATTATTTATATATTATATATTTTTTATATTTATAAATTTTTTCTGCTAATTTGTGATTTTATCCGGATTACTTAATCGTATAAAAAATATATATATATATATATATATATATATATATAATCTTAAATTATTATTTTTCAACATTAATAAAATAACAATAATAATAAAATTATAATAAAATTATAATAAAATTATAATAAAATTATAATAAAATTATAATAAAATTATAATGAAATAATTTAGGGAGTTGCTTATGTAATAAAATATATATAACATATATAATTGTTTATCATCATATATAAAATGTAAGAAAAGCTACATTTTTTAGAACTTGAAAAAAAAAACAAGGCCATAAATAAAAACATATATATATATATATATATATATATATATCATATATATATAAATAATATGTGATATTTTTTTCGTACATATTTCTATATATATTATTTATATTTTATTTTTAAATATAATATTAATATAATGGTAAACATACGCAAGAATGGAGCTTTGAGAAAAAGTAAAAGCGATGCTAGTAATAAAAATATGAGTTATGATGAGAAAGATAAATTAATTAATATTGGGAGAAGCGAAATAAGATATGTTAAAGAAATTGACCCTGATATGAGCGACCAAGAAAATCAGAACGATGATGATGAAAATAATAATAATAATAATAAGGGACGTCTTTCTTTTAATAATGAATATTCTAAGAAAAAAGAAAAGGAGAATATAAATATTAATAAATTTAGAAATGAAATTATCGAATGTGATTTAATAAATAATAAAGATCATATGAATGATATAGATTTAGGATTAACTAAAGATAAATCGATCAAGAAAAGAGAAAATGCATTTCAAAAAAAAAAATATGATTATACTTTATCACCACAAAGAGCAGACCCGTTTGCTGATAAAAGCCCCTCACCAGGTGAAAGGACTTATACAGATATTATGTTAGAAAATAAAAAAAAAAGTAAAATGAAAGAAGCTTCAAGAAAATTATCACATTATAATAAACAAGGGGATAGTACGAATGATACTAAAGAAAAAATGGAAAATGAAAACAGCCATGGGGGTAATTCACATGATGATGATAATAATAATTATAATAATTATAATAATACGGATGATGCTAATAGTAATGATAGTGATGCTGATATATTAAGAGGCATGAAAAATGAAAAAAATGAAAAAAAAAAAATAACAAATAATTTAAAAAGCAAATGGGATGTTGTTAAACATGAAAAGAATAATTTAAACATGAGTAATATGCCTACACATGCAACAGAAAAGTGGACAGAACACTCTTCTTTTGTCGTAAATAATAATAAAAAGAAAAAAAATTCAAGATGGGACAAAATTTCTAAAGAACAAGAGGATGTGAAAAGAGTTAAGCTAAATAAAGAAAATAATGATAATATGAGCACACCATATATATCGAATAATATGAGCACACCATATATATCGAATAATATGAATACACCATATATATCGAATAATATGAACACACCATATATATCGAATAATATGAACACACCATATATATCGAATAATATGAATACACCATATATATCGAATAACATGAATACACCATATATACCAAATAATATTAAAACACCATTCACACCAATGGTTGATACTTCCTTATCAACAGATGATTTGATTAAAATTAAAATAAAAAACGAAATCGATATAAGAAACAGACCGTTGACTGATGAAGATTTAGATGAATTATTACCTTCAGAAGGATATGAAATAGTACAAGCTCCTGAAGAATATGAAGCAATTCGTAATAATAAATTAAAGACCATGTTTAAAAATACAATTATTAATACTCCACTTTTTCCACAAAAGCCAAAAGGTATAGAAGATACAACATTATATGAAAAAAAAACGAATAGGAATAATAATATAAATAATGATAATAATTTAAATAATGATAATAATATGAACTTGGGACAAAGTAGCTTTATACATACACCATTCTATGAACTACCAAATACATCCACATATAATAATCTTACGGATCAAATAAATCAAGAGGAGGCCATGTGCCAAATAAAATACAAACAACTAGAAATGAATAATCCTCAATTATTAAATGAATTAAAATATATACAATTAAAAAATGAAGATTATATTTATTTTAGTAAATTATTTGAAAGCATAAATGAAGAAGAATTGTCACAAGAAGAATTAAAAGAAAGGAAATTTATGATATTATTATTAAAAATAAAAAATGGTACCCCTTCTATACGAAGAACAGCCTTAAGAACTATAACCGAAAAAGTTAAAGAATTAGGTCCTGAAACTTTATTTAATTTAATATTACCTTTAATGATGCAAAATACTTTAGAAGATCAAGAAAGACATTTATTAGTAAAAGTAATTGATCGTATATTATTTAAATTAGATGATCTTGTCAGACCATATGTACATAAAATACTTGTAGTTATCGAACCCTTATTAATAGATGAAGATTATTATGCAAGAGTTGAAGGAAGAGAAATTATAAGTAATTTAGCCAAAGCAGCAGGGTTGGCAACTATGATAGGAATTATGAGACCTGACATAGATCATCCTGATGAATATGTTAGAAATACAACAGCACGTGCTTTTGCTGTAGTAGCATCAGCTTTAGGTATCCCATCATTAATATTATTTTTAAAAGCAGTTTGTCAATCCAAAAAAAATTGGGAAGCTAGACATACAGGTATAAAAATCGTACAACAAATTGCCATTTTAATGGGATGTGCTGTATTACCACATTTAAAAGATTTAGTTCAAATTATAGCACATGGATTACATGATGAACAACAAAAAGTAAGAACCATAACAGCATTAGCTGTAGCAGCATTAGCCGAAGCAGCAGCGCCATATGGAATTGAAGCATTCGATTCTGTATTAAGACCATTATGGAAAGGTATTACTGAATATAGAGGTAAAGTTTTAGCATCCTTTTTAAAAGCCATCGGTTTAATCATACCCTTAATGGATTCATATCATGCAAATTATTATACAAAAGAAGTTATGATTATATTAATTAATGAATTTAATTCACCTGATGATGAAATGAAAAAAATTGTATTAAAATGTGTAAAACAATGTATACAAACAGAAGGAGTAGATAAAGATTATATAAACGAAGAAATTGTAAATCCATTTTTTGAAAAGTTTTGGGTTATGAGAAATTCAAATGATAAAAAAAGCTTTAACTTAATTGTAGACACAACTGTTGAAATTGCCAAAAAAATAGGGGCATATTCTGTTATATATAGAATCGTTGATGATTTAAAAGATCCATCGGAACAATATAGAAAAATGGTTATGCAAACCATACAAAATGTTGTTAATGAATTAGGTGTTGATGATATAGATCAAAAATTAGAAGAACAATTAATAGATGGTATGTTATATGCTTTCCAAGAACAAACTTCTGAAGATTATTATATTTTATTAAATTCATTTGATATTATTTGTAATAAATTAAATATTAGAATGAAGCCATATTTACCACAAATCGCTGGAATACTTAGATGGAGATTAAATACACCTTTACCAAAGGTAAGACAACAAAGTGCAGACCTTATTTCAAGAATTACGAACCTTATAAAAATATGTGATGAAAAACAAATGTTAGGACATCTATCTTTATATCTATATGAATACTTAGGTGAAGAATATCCAGAAGTATTAGCAAATATTATTAGAGCTTTGAAATCTATCCTATTAGTATTAGGTGTACAAAATATGACACCACCTATTAAAGATCTCTTACCAAGAATTACACCAATCCTAAAAAATAGACATGAAAAAGTACAAGAAAATGTTATAGATTTGATAGGTATCATAGCAGACAAGGGAGGAGATCTAGTCTCTCCAAAAGAATGGGATAGAATATGTTTCGATTTAATCGAGTTATTAAAATCTAATAAAAAATTAATTAGAAGAGCTACTATACAAACATTTGGATATATTGCACGTACCATTGGACCATTTGAAGTACTTACTGTTTTATTAAATAATTTAAAAGTTCAAGAGAGACAACTAAGAGTTTGTACAACGGTCGCTATAGCAATCGTTGCAGATACTTGTTTACCATATTCTGTCCTTGCTGCTTTAATGAATGAATATAAAACACAAGATATGAATGTACAAAATGGTGTCCTTAAAGCTTTGTCATTTATGTTTGAATATATAGGAGAAATAGCTAAGGATTATGTCTATTCAGTTGTTACATTATTAGAACATGCATTAATGGATAGAGATCTTGTACATAGACAAATAGCAACTTGGGCATGTAAGCATTTAGCTTTAGGATGTTTTGGTTTGAATCGTCAAGATGCATTAATACATTTATTAAATTATGTATGGCCAAACATTTTTGAAACATCTCCACATCTAATACAAGCAGTAATAGATTCTATTGATGGGTTCAGAGTTGCTCTAGGACCAGCTATTATTTTTCAGTATCTGGTTCAGGGAATATTTCATCCATCTAGAAAGGTTAGAGAAATATATTGGAAAATATATAATAACGTTTACATAGGTCATCAGGATAGTTTGGTTCCTATATACCCTCCATTTGAATTGTTAAATGATAGTACCTTTGTGAGGGATGAGTTAAGGTATACAATATGAAAAATAAGGCTTCACAAAAATAGAAAAAATAAAAAAAAATAAAAAATAAAAAATAAAAAAAAATAATAAAATATAAATAAAAAAATGGAAATATAAATATTAATATATATATATATATTTATTTATTTATTTTTATTTATTAATTTTTGTGTGTTTATATTAATTTTTAATTTTCACATTTTTTTATCGACAATGGGAAAACATAAATTTTGAATTTGCTTAATTTTTTGTTATGTCTAATATGAATAAAATAAAATTTTTTTTTTTTTTTTTTTTTTTTATTTTATTTTTTTTTTTTTCTTATATGCTTAATTAATTATTTTTTTAGTTGGCACGTTTTTAAAAATTGTTTGTTTTTAAAGATACATATTAAATAAATAAAAAATATAGGTACAAATATATATATATATATATATATATTGTTCAAATTATTTTATTATTTCATTTAATGGTATAATGAATATAAGGGTTTTAAAGTCATATCAAACAAACATATATATAAATATATAAATATATACATATAAATATATACATAAAAATATATACATATAAATATATACATATATATATATATATATGTTTTATAATTTCTATGTGTTCCCTTTTAATTAATCAGTCCTGAAATTCAACACGGTGAGATTTTAAATTCTCAAATTTTCCTCGATATTGATTATTTCTATTTTTAACTAAGGGAGAGAGGCATTTTTTGGGGGGGTCATATCCTTCGATTTTTAAAGGTGGTATCTTGACCTAATATATATATAAAAGAAAAGAAAAAAAAAAAAATACATACTATCAACACGCACATAAATAAATAAATAAATATATACATATATATTTATATTTATATTTATTTATTTTTATGTACATATTTGTTGATTCTTTTAAATTTTTACTTGGCCTTTATCCCAAATAAGAGTCCCTTTTTTTATGGCTTTTATATACTTTTTTCGTATAGGCAATCTATTATAAAATTGCTGCAATATGGATACTGAATTTATATGACTCTTGTATCTTTTCAAAATAAAAAAATTGCCATAACAACTTGTTGCTCTGATATAATTGAACAGATTTATTTTTATCATCTTTTCTATAAACTTATTATTAAACGGTATATCCTTACATACATATAAATAAATAAATATATATATATATATATATATTTATTTATTTATTTATTTACTTACAATATTCCCATTGTGTATCGTTAATACAAAAAGGATTTTAATTTTTTTATATATTTTTTCATAATTTCATATTTCCAAAAAAATAAAGAATACTACACATTTAATAATAATTATATGGAAATAGTATTATATATATTATTTGTAAATAGAAGGTAGGAAAAAAAAAAAAATACACACAAATTGGTATATAATATATACATATATATATATATATATATTTATTTATTTATTTATTATTATTATTTTTTTTTTTATTTATATTTCATTTTTTAAATATTTTTAAACACGTTATAACAATATACCACGTTACATTACAAAATTGTAATATAAAAATGGGTTTATGTTTATGAATTATATATATATATATATATGTATTATTTTTATGTATATAAAATTATAAAAAATAAATAATATACACATATATGTACCATATAAAATAGATAAATATATTTATAAGATATATATAACCTTTTTTTTTTTTTTTTTTCATATAGAGGTATGAACTTCATAATGCATTCCTTGTTTCCATTTTATATCCATTTTTAAAACATTTTACTCTTAATTTTAAAATATGTAGTTTTTTTTCTAAAGCTTCGATCTTTTTTTTATTTAACATAGCTTCATTGAATAGCTGAGAGTACGTGACGACTAAATGCTTTCTAAGATCATCATCTTTATATAAGGCTGGTTTTCTTAAATGCTGAAAAATTGGTATATACATATAGAAGTGCATTATATATAAATATAGTTTAATTAATATTATGTGACATGATAATAATGTGTAAAAATATGTAAAGCATATACATAAAAAAAAATATACATATATATATATATATATATTTATTTATTTTACCTCTGGTACGAGATTGTGAACCCAAAAACGGTTGTCGGGGTTTTCGTACTTACAAAACCTCGAAGACAAATCTTGAACTTTAAAATTGGCATCATCACATTTATTTTTTAAACTAGTTAAAAGTTCTGCAATTTGTCCATAATGATCATATTTGTTTACAGATTTACTCATGTTTTCATATAAAGAATTTTTAATATCTTGATTATTATAGGTATCTATTGATTTGCTACCTTTTAAATGATCATAATTTCCTATTTCATTATCCTTATAGTAATAATCATTGGGTATATATTTTTTTTCATAAGATGTATAAGAAGAATTATGTAATTTACTATTGTCATAAAAATATGATGGTTTTATAGGTATATCGTTCATCTCATACGAATATTTTATATTATTCAAATCAGATGTATTTTTTGTTTTTTCACCATATCTTAAAATATTTATCCTATCCTCTATATCATATTCATCTAATGAAAATACATTTGAATAATAAGATAACAGGCCCGTTTTTATATCATCAATGTTAACTTTTATTTCTCCTATTCTTGATGCATGTGAATCCAATTTAGATTTTAAAATGGATTCTTTATTTTTATTACTTTTTATATTATATTGTTGTGTATTATCCTTTTTTATCGTTATCTTACCTTCATATTTATCATATAAATTATTATTTTTTTCATTATTTTGTACATCAGCACTATTATCATTTGGACATTTCTTATTTTTCACTGCACAATGTGCTTTATCATTATTATGAACCATGTCGATCGTTTCGACTGTATCAATATTTTTTGAATAATCTCGAGGTATAGAATAAGCGCCGTTCTTATTTTCCACAGGATATACTACTGGGATAAAATTTTTTGTATCAACATTAAATAATTCCCTTTGCATTTCTTTAATTTTTTGAGAACTCTTAAATACATTTCTTAACATTTCATTCTGAAATATTAATTCCTCACTTTCTAGCATTTGCTTATTTTTATAATTTTTTTCTTTATTCATATATGATTCGTAAGGAAACATATCCTCATTTGAATCATCATTAAAGTTTTCATTAACAAAATCAAATGTTTCATTGTCAGGAGAACATGCATTTTCATATACACTTTCACAAATTGTATTATCATTATTTCTTGCCTGTTCAGAATATTCTGAAGGATTCAGGTAATTTTGATCATTTTTAGTATTCATATTTTTACTAGCTATTAAGTTATTCTTTGTTAATACATGAGGGTTCATTTTTTTCATGAGTGGAATTTTTGTGCTACCTTTCATGTTTGCATTAATGTTTTTATTTTTTTTTTCTTAATAATATGTTGACCATAAAAAGGAATGGAAACGAAAAAAAAAAAAATAAAATAAAAATAAAAATAAAAATATATGTGTATATGTGCAAATATTTTATAAATATATTGAAATTTTTAGCTAGTTGTTGATGTGAATATAAATATATAGCTACATTTCCTATTGCATGTATAGAATATATTCTGACTGTTCATAATATTTTTAAGAACATTACACTATATACACATATATATATATATACATATGTATGTATGTCATTAAAAAAAAAAAATATATAGAATATAAAAAAGAATGTACTTGAACAGTCCTAAAACGAAAACAATACTATTAAGTTTTTTTTATTTAAAAATTTTTATATATGTCTATTAAAAGAGAGAGTGATTAAAAAAGAAAAAAAAAAAAAAAAAAAAAATAAAAAAATAAAAAATAAAAGATACATCACATAACATAACATTTTAAAATAAATAATTAAATAATGCAGTATATATTTGGAATGTAGAAGAATAAAAAATATATATATTTACTTCTGTCTAAAAGAAGGGATATATTATATATATATATAATATTATTTTCTAAAATAGTAATTGAGTTTAATTTTTTTTTTTTTTTTTTTTTTTCCCGTTGTTGTATAATATTTAATTAAAATAATATATATATATATATATATTGTTAGAGTGGTTACCATTAATATGTTGTATATAAAAATATATTTTTTTATGTATATTTTTATATTTATTTAATTTAAAGAATATATATTTTTGGAAGAAAATATTTA
>NC_000521.4:342500-365000 GCF_000002765.6 Plasmodium falciparum 3D7 | reverse complement strand
TGCCGATTAATGTAATTTTTGTAAAAAAATAAAACTATATAGAGAAGTTATTTAAATGAATAAATAAATAAATATATATAAATATATATATTATATAATATATTATATATAATGAAGGAAAAAATAAAATAGTAATATATATATTAATATAATATTAGCTTATTTACATATATATATATGCATATATGCGTATATATTAAATATATATATATATATATATATATATATGTATACATTAAAAAAAAAACATCCAAAAAAAATATATAATATATATAAATAATATACATATTATTATTATGTAAGAAAAGAATTTATTATATTCCCTTTTTTTTTTTTTTTTTTTAATCTTATAATGACAGTACGTGAAAGAATAAAAAACAATATATATTATATTATATTATATTATATTATAAATATATGATTATTATTATACTCCCTCGAAAGTAGAAGCTTTATATGAAGAAATATAAATATATAGTTTAAGGGATATATATATTTTTTTTTCCATTAACGTTCTCAAAAAAAAAAAAAAAAGAAAGATAGAAAGAAAGAAAAATCATATTTTTGCTCTACTTAATATAAATTTACAAAAGAGCATAAGTTAATAAACTCGTATATTTAAAAAATAAACTTTATTATTTATTTATTATTTTTTTTTTTTATGTATTAATATTTATATATATATATATAATATAATATCTATATATATATATAAATATATAAATAATATCTTATAAATATTTTAGTAATTTGTAAGATTTAGAAAGATGAGTCACTTAATGGTAATAAATATAATATAATATATATATATATATATATATATATATATATATATACCACATTTTGTTGATAATGTATTTATCGCTTTATAATTAATTAATTTTTTTTTTTTTTTTTTTTTTTTTTTTTTTTTTTTTTTTTTTTTTTTACCACATTCTTGTGTTTTTTTAGATATATGTATACATCTCCATGTTTGTGCTCTTTTCCATTTTGATTTATAATTACCTATGTTGAGTTAATATTTCTTTCTTTTTTTTTTTTTTTTTTTTTGTAGTCCTTACCGATTGTTCTTTTGAAGGAAGGGACGGATACCGCTCAGGGTAGAAGCCAAATAATTAGGAATATCAATGCTTGTCAGATTATCGTAGATATAGTAAAGACAACTTTAGGTCCTCGAGGTATGGATAAATTAATTTATACAGAAAGAGATGTTACGATAACAAATGATGGTGCTACCGTAATGAATTTATTAAATATTAGTCACCCAGCTGCTTCGATATTAGTTGATATAGCAAAATCTCAAGATGACGAAGTTGGTGATGGTACTACTTCTGTTGTTGTTGTGGCAGGTGAATTATTGAATGAAGCAAAGGGTTTGTTAAATGATGGTATTGAACCGAATATGATTATAGATGGATTTCGTAACGCTTGTAATGTTGCTATAAATAAATTAAATGAATTAAGTTTAAATTTTTCTAATAAGAATGAAGAAGAGAAAAGAAGTATTTTATTAAAATGTGCTCAAACGGCATTAAATTCAAAATTAGTTTCTAATCATAAAGAATTTTTTGGTGAGTTAGTTGTTAATGCTGTTTATAAATTAGGTGATAATTTAGATAAATCTAATATAGGTATAAAAAAAGTTACAGGAGGTTCTTGTTTAGATACTCAATTAATTTATGGTGTTGCATTTAAAAAAACATTTTCTTATGCTGGTTTTGAACAACAACCAAAAAAATTTATTAATCCAAAAATTTTATTATTAAATGTAGAATTAGAATTAAAAGCAGAAAAAGAAAATGCTGAAGTAAGAATTGAAAACCCTAATGAATATAATTCTATAGTACAAGCTGAATGGGATATTATTTTTAAAAAATTAAATCTAATTAAAGATTGTGGTGCTAATATTGTTTTATCAAAATTACCTATCGGTGATATAGCTACACAATTTTTTGCGGATCATGATATTTTCTGTGCTGGGAGAGTTGAAGATGCCGATTTAAAAAGAACAGCCAATGCAACAGGTGCTCTTGTCCAAACATCCTTATTTAATTTAAACGATGATGTTTTAGGTACTTGTGGTGTTTTTGAAGAAGTACAAATAGGAAATGAAAGATATAATATTTTTAAAGAATGTTTAAAAACCAAATCTGTAACCATTATTTTAAGAGGGGGAGCAAAACAATTTATTGAAGAAGTAGAAAGATCAATAAACGATGCTATTATGATTGTATTAAGATGTATAACCAATTCAGAAATTGTACCAGGGGCTGGATCCATAGAAATGCAATTATCAAAATATCTAAGAATCTATAGTAGATCCATATGTAATAAAGAACAAATTGTTTTATTCTCATTTGCAAAAGCATTAGAATCTATACCTAGACATTTATCACATAATGCAGGATATGATTCAACAGATATCTTAAACAAATTAAGAAAAAAACATTCTGAACAAACTAGCGATATCTGGTATGGTGTAGATTGTATGGAAGGAGATATCATTAATGCATATGATAACTGTATTTTCGAAGTAACCAAAATAAAAAGAAATGTTATATATAGTGCTACTGAAGCAGCATGCTTGATTTTATCTATAGACGAAACTATTAAAAACCCAAGTAGTGCAGCAGGAACACAGAGAAGTCCTTACTCATAAGGGGAAAATTTAAATAGGTAAAAAAAGAAATAAAAAAAGTGAAGTGGATGAATAGATAAATGGGTATACACACATATACATAAATATATGGAAATATATAAATAAAAAAAAATATATATATATATATATATATTTATTTATTTATATATTATTTTATTCTTTCCAGTGTGCTATTTTATTATTATGTATAAATTTTTATTCTTATAAGAGAATGCTTCCTAACTAACCGTGGTGAGTATTTTTATAAATTGTATATTTCTTCATAATAGAATAATTAATTTGATAAAAAAAAAAAAATATAACCATGTATATATGTAGATTATATATATATATATATATATATATATATATATATATATATATATATATATGTATATATATTTATATATATATGTATGTATGTATGTATATATTTTTTTTTTTTTTTTTTTTCTTGAATATGAAACTCCACTTGACTGCGTCAGCATCATATTCTTATATATCATCATATATATTATCATATATATTATCCCACATTTTATGTTTGTTTTTTTATTTTTTTATTTAAAAAAAACATACTTTTTACAAATTTTTTATAAAAATTAAAATTCAACATACTTCCCATGCGATGGTAAAAAGTGTGACCATAATATTTAACATTTTTTTAACAAAAAAAATAATAATAAAACAACATGAAAAAATAAAATAAAATAAAAATATATTATTATGAAATATTTAAAAAGTGATACATTCATATATATATCATATGGCATGCATATATATATATATATATATATATATATATATATGTGTGATTATATTTATACATTCAAATGTTACATGTTAAATATCAAAAATAAAAACCTTAAAAGAAACCATTCTATACACATACATATATATTGTACTTTTTATTGACCCATCTTTTTGTTTCCTATTTGATTTAATACATAATCTACAATACCTTGAGAATCCACATTTTGATCATCATCAATGTCCAAATTTATACTTTTCATATTAATTTTATTTTTTGAAGGTGGTGGCTTCTTATTTTCTTGGTCCATCTGTATTTTATATTTCCTTATTTTTCTTTCAACTTGTTCTTGAATTTTTTTTAAATCCTTTATTAATTTATTTTTTCCATTAATTATTTTGAGAGGTTCAATGGTTCTGTCCTTTCTCATGGAATTTAAATTAGGATGATTATTTATAAGAGGAGATACACTTACATCTTTAATGTATATATTGTCTCTTTTGTGAATATCATTCTTTTCTTTATCATCTATTATTTCTTTTTTTATAACCTTATTATTATTATTATTGTTATTATTATTGTCATTATTTATAAGATTGTTATCTTTTGAGAAGCTATCATTATTATTATTGTTATTATTATTGTCATTATTTATAAGATTGTTATCTTTTGAGAAGCTATCATTATTATTATTTTTATTATTTTTATTATTATTTTCATTATTATTATTTTTATTATTATTATTTTTATTATTATTATTTTTATTATTATCTACTGATGAAGAGTCCTTGTTATTATTTATAAGCAGTAAGGACACTTTATTATTTTTTTCATTACTGAGTAATGATTCATCTATTTTATGATAAGATTCATTTTTATTCTTTATTTTTATTTTATTTTTTTTTTCAATAAAATCGGAGAATTCTTCTGTACCCTCTAAATTGTTTTTATTATTATGCAACATTTGATCATTTTTGGTATATTCAAATAAAATTAATTTATTATTATTATTATTATTATTATGATTATTATTATGATTATCATCATCATCATCTTCTTGAAGAATATTAATCCTGTTCATATAAATATCTCCAATACGATTTTGTTTTTGATAGGTATCTATAAATAAATTTTCCTCATTATTTTTTATTGAAGTACTTAAAATATCCATATTATGATGTATGACATCATTATGTGTACATTTCTTCTCATGTACATTTTTGTCATCATATATTTTGTTGTTATCCATAGTAATCATATTAGTTTCATTAAATATTTTATCAGCAACATCAATTATTTGATGATCTTCTTTATTCTTATTCGTCATATTTAAAATATTTTCTTTTTTATTATGACAATCTATATATGAATCCTTAAATGTGTCTAGAAATTCTTTAACACCATCTAATTTTAAAAGTTCAAAGTTGGTTATATCTTTATCGTTACGATTAAGATGAATATTTCCGATTCCTTCTTTTTCATTTTTTGTATATATAATATTATTATGATATATATCTTTGTCACTATTTATTATATTGTAATATATTTTTTTTTTTTTGTCACATGTAAAATTATCATAATTTCTTTGGTCTTTATTATTTTTTTCGACTTCATAGTGATTTGTTTTGATTACACTGTTTATATTATTATTCCTTTGAATCGATACATTTTTATTGGTATCAAATAATATATGTTTCTTTTGATTATCATCATATAAATTATGATAATTTTGATGTTTCATATATATTATATTATTGTCATTTTTTATCTTATTTAAACCGAATTTCTCATCACTAGACACCAAATTATACTCTAATTCTAAAGGTAATAGATGTTTTTCTTCATTTTCTATTACATATTTGTTCACACAATTTATATTTAGATCTTCAGGATATTTGTCCTGTATATCATTTATATGTTCTATATCCTTTAATACAGTTCCTTTATTTTTTTTTTTTTTTCCAGAAAATAAATTATTTTCATAAGCACCATTCAAAGATTTATTACTTGTTGATTGAAGTATTTTATTATTATATTCGTATGATGATTTCCTGCTTAAATTTAATGTATCTTCTTTTTTACTTTTATCTGAAGATATGTTATGCTCATCCTTCGAATTTGTATTATTTGATTGTTCATAGTTACTTGTTTTGGTTAATTTAACATTGTTTATGTACTCTAAATTTTTTTCGATAACTTTATTTTGTGAATTATTTATTTCTAAATTGTTGTTTATAAAGTTATCCATATTAAGACGTTTATCATTTGTTAAAATATAATAATTATGATTACTACTACTACTACTATCATACATATTATTATTATTATCATCATTGTTGTTGTCATAATAATATAATAAACTAGAACTATGGCCACCTTGATAAATTTGATCATTTTTTATCTTATCACTACCTCTTAAGGATTCTATACTATCATATCTTTTTTTTTTTTTATCATCACTCATGTAATCATTAATACTTGCTTCTAAATATTTTCCATCTCTTTCATCTTTTTCATGTTCAGATGTATTTATAAAATAAGACGGTTCAATAAGGTTGGCCGAAAAATTCTTATATATCGTACTTATATTATTCTCATGATAATTAAACATAGAATTATTCATATTTATCTTAGGATAAAATGAAGGTATACGAGCAGCCTTAGGATTCTTCTTTTTAATAGCACATAATATATGATATAATTCTTTCATATCTTTTTCATTGTTTTGACTTAAGAGCCAATAACCAACTAAATCTTTTTTATCATTATATTCTGTTAGCTCTATTCCATAGGAATAATTTCTTTTTTCTAATATAGTTATATTTGTTATATTAGGATCATTGAACATTTTTATTTCAACATTACTAAGACATATAATAGATTCAATATCGTTACTTAAATTGTTTGACATATTTTTTTGAATTAAACAATTCTCCTTATTTGAAATTTCGGAACTTGCATTATCTATATGTTCATAATTTTCAATTTTATTCCTATTTTCCATTTCATCTACTCCTAACATTTCTCCATCTCTCCTTTCTTGTTCATTTATTTCGTTCTGTTCCATCTCATATGCGATGCTTCCTACAGCATCATTTTTATGTGAGACATTTTCATCAAACTCATCATTTTGATATTTATTAGATCGTTTTATATATCTTGAATGTGTATGAATACATAAATATATGGAACGAACCGAGACAGTTCTTTTTTCCCATTTTGAATGTAATGAATCTTTTCTCTTACATTTGATTTGATAAGATATTTCGATATTCATATAAAAATCTGTAAAAGGTAATATATGAAAATATTGTTGTTTTTTTTTTTTATCATTACTTATTAAATGAACATCTTGTTTATTATTAAATGTTCTCTTCTTTAAAAAATCTCTAAAATGTACTGGATATACAGGAATTTCTATATTACAATTAAATAATTGTTCAAATTCTTTTGTTATACTCTGACATCTATTCTGTATATTCATTTTTGAATTTAATATATCATATTTCATCTCTTCTATTAGAAATGATAAGAATTCTGATTTTATTTTAGAATGAGGTACTTCCAATTTTTTTTCTATATCTATCAAATTGTCTTTTGTAAAAAACAAACATTTAAATGATTCTAATTTTTGTACATAATAATCTAATGCCAAACCTGCATTCTTATTACTCAATTTTATCATATGTTGTAATTCACTTTTTTTCTTTTCTAAATAATTTCGATAATTTATTCTTTCTTGATCTAACTTTTTCAAAAAGTTCGTACTCTTGTCTTGTAATTTTTTTAAATCATTATGAATCTTAACCTTTTTATCATTCAATATATTATTTGTTACAGTAAATCCAGATCGTATGGATCTTTTATTATTTTTGCAGGTAATTTTTCCATATTTACAAATATTTCTCAAAGAAGGCAAAGTATTTTTTAAAATTAAAGATTTTTTACACAATATTTCTAATTTGTTATTTAATTCTTCTTTTATGTCATTTCTTGCATCAATCAATGTTAGAATTTCATGATTCCCTCTAATCAATTTAAATCCAGGTTTTAATTTATCAATATCGTTATTATAAATGACATCTTTAATGATATCTTTATTATTTGAATCACTTGTCTCTTCTTTTTTATATATACTTACTATATATTGATTTTCTCTTTTCTTTTTATTACTATCTTTTAGATTTTTATCATTCTTTGATCCATTTTTATTATCATTATTTTCCTGAACTTGTTCAGGAAGAAAGTGTTCGTTTTTTCTCTTTTGTTCAGGTACATTTTTTATTATGTTCATTTCATTTTTTATTATGTTCATGTTATTTTTTATTATGTTCATGTCATTTTTTATTATGTTCATGTCTTTTTCCATTATGTTCATGTCATTTTTTATTATGTTCATGTCATTTTCCATTATGTTCATGTCATTTTCCATTATGTTCATGTCATTTTTTATTATGTTCATGTCATTTTCCATTTTATTCTGAACATGTACAGGATCATTTAACAAACAGTCTGCACACAGGAGTGTATATTTACAAGTTTTACATACATATTTTATATATTCCTTAGTATGAACAGAACATTTTTCTCGAATTTTTATTGGTATGCTATTATCTAATTCAACAAGCCATTTATCTTTTTCTTTTAAAATAATATCATTAAATTTAACATTATTTTCGTATAACCCGCTACTGGCTACATTTATAATATGATTGGATTTATTATTATGTAGTTTTACATTACAAATTGCACATAAGAATATATTACAAGTTTTACAGAATAGTGTGGAAATATTTAAAAAGCAGTTCATGCATGTTCTAAATTCCCCAATACATGGTGCGGTATGATTAATATTAACATGTTTAAGATAGTCGTTAAGGTTAGCTTTACTTTTATTAATATAATATACATCATACATATTATCCATAATATTATAGTTTCTATTTATTTCTCCATTTCTATAAGATTGTAAGATATTATCATGATTATAGTTTAAATTAGAGTTATGTATATTTTTTTTATTAACAAAAAAGTTCATATTTTCTTTATTATTTAAATCTAAAGGTATATGATCATCATCATTCTTATTATTTTCATCATATTTAGCATTATTATAATTATGATGATTGTTTTCAATTCTTTTGTATGGTAAAGTTGAACTTATATAGCTTTCTAAATTTGATGGATCATTTTTTTTATTATTAAAATCATTGTCTTTTTCATATTTCAGAACATTACTCTTATTTTCATTGGGAACTTCAAATAATGGTTTACGAATTGTAATATTGTTCATTTTGTCATGTGTATTATCATTTTAATATACAAAAAAATTAACAAAATAATAAAATATATAAAAATTAAAACCTACCTTTGTAATATGAAAATATATATATATATATATATATATATATATATATGTAAGCATTTATATCTTGTTATTTAATTTTTTTTTTTTTTTTTTTTTTTTGTTGTCTAAATTGTATATATTATGCAACATATATTTACAAATATATACATATATATAAACATATAAACATTCATAAAAATGGACAAGTGTAATTTATTTTATTTATATTATATATATTTTCTTTAACAAAATAATATATTTTTATCTTTATTTTTTTATATAATATATATTTTTTTTTTTTTTTTTTTTGTATTGTATACAGAAAAAAATTATATGGAATAAAATACAACAAAATCAGGTACGAGGGAAGATATATATAAATGATGCACATAAAAAAAAAAAATATATATATATATATATATATAATATAAGAAAATATTATATAACATAATTATTTATATTTTTTTTTTTAAAAGAGTGCAAATTTTTAAAGATTTGTTAGAACATTATATAAAAGTATACATATGTATATTTTTATTTATTTTTTTGTTCTAAAAATATTGTATGCAGAATAATTTTATCGGTACACACTGTATGCATAATATTTATATGATATATAAATATATATATGAAGATACAATTTATTAGTATTATTAAAAGATAATAACTTAAAAAAAAAAAAAAAATATATATATATATATATATAATATTTAATTAATAATTTTTGTCAATATGCCTCTTTTGAAGGTCTAAAGAATTATTCTAAACTGGATTATATTAATAATATTTAATTTTTTGTTTAAAACATATATGAACATATATATATATATATATATATATATATATATATATTTATTTATTTATTTATTTATTTATTATATTTGTTGCATTCAAAATTATTTAATAATTCAAAATGGACATTTAAAAATAGGAACTGTGTTCCACTTTTTTTTGTTTTTTACACGGAAAAAAAAAAATTTATAAAATATATGAAAATATATAAAAAAATTTATACATGTATAAAAGTAAAATTTGATATTATGTCTATCTAATTTAAAATAAAATACAAAAATTTGTCCCAATTCATTCTTAAAGTTAATTTTGTTTTTTATTTATTATTTTTTTTTTATTTATTATTTTTTTTTTTATTTATTATTATTTTTTTTATTTATTTTTTTTATTTTTTTTTTATTTTATTTTTTTTTCTATTTTTTTTTTTTTATTTGTCTTCGTCAATTTGAAAAGTCAATATTTTGTATTCTAAATTTTTGAGGTTAATAAGGAAGGCTTTCGGTGAGATATGGAAGTTTGGAAGACATACTAAGAGAGGCAATTGTTTATTATGATCTTGCATGTATTGCACTTCTAATTTTGAACAGTTACCATTAATAAATATATGTGGATATGTATTATCGTCATTTAAGCAGAAAGGATCATTTTTTGTAAAAGGGTAACATCCTAGAGTATCTGGAGACGTGGGAGATAGTATTCTGCTTTGTGCAATAAGTTTAAGAGCATTCATTTTATTATTTTTAGAATAAGAAGTAATATTATGAACAGGTTCTCCTGACATACAACATATATTAATATTATCTATAGAGAATAAGTATGGATTCGTAACACATTGGAACGAATTAAAATTTCTTGCTTTTTTAAAAAATATGTTAGGAAAAGGTTGTTGTGGTAAATTGGAATCACTAGGATCTTTATCACCAGGCATTAAATCAATATGTATAGAAGAACATAATGAAGATAAGAAAACGTCTATTGTGTTCATATCCTTTTCATCATTATCAATATTACTTAGCGAATTACCAAGAATAATTAATCTAATTAGATTTTCTGATAAATATGTATCCCCATGTAATCTTAGAATAAAATTTCTTAATAAGGATATATTATTAATACTTTTATTTAATTCATTAATATATAATCCCGATACAAATAAAATAAATTTATCATCATTACTAATACAATTTGGTATATCTAATTTAGGAATATAAGAATATATAATTTCTTCTACATATAATGAACCATTACTCATACCAATACCTTTTACTATAACGGTCAAACCTGTTATATAAAAATCACTATTTATATTTCCTTCTAATTTTAATCTAGCTGTTTCATCTTCTAAGAATAAAATATCTTCATCATGTGTATAATTTATTGTATTATTAAGTATGCTTATTTCACTTAAATATTCATTTAATATAGATGGACGCAATTCCATTTTTTTAAAAATCGTACCAATACAATAACATTTTTCGTTTACTTTAATTTCTTTTAAATATTGAAGAATATGATAATTATTATAATTATTTATATTGTCATTATTATTTATATTGTCATTATTTATATTGTCATTATTTATATTGTCATTATTATTTATATTGTCATTATTTATATTGTCATTATTATTTATATTGTCATTATTTATATTTTTTTTTTTTTTTTCATTTCCTTCTTCCTTCTTCACAATATCTTCTATCGTTCTCATCAAAAGTGTTTTCATAATTTTTATTCGTAAACTATAAATATGACTAAATTGTTGTGTATATGTAGGGCATGTAATTATAAACCTTTCCGATAAATTTACATATTCGAAATGTTTCTTCTTTATTTTTTTATTCTGATGTTCTCCTTCATTCTTCTTATTCTCATTAATATGTTTTATTATTTCTTCGACTTCTTGGTTTGTTACTTTTTCGTCCATTTCTCTGATGGAATGAGAAACAAAATGTGAACAAGTAAAAAATTGAGGGATAAAAATTAAAGGGTAAATATTAAGGGGTAAAAATTAAAGGGTAAATATTAAAGGGTAAATATTAAAAGGAAAAATATTAAAGGGTAAAAATTAAAAGGAAAAATATTAAAGGGTAAAAATTAAAAGGAAAGATATTAAAAGGAAAGATATTAAAAGGAAAAATATTAAAAGGAAAAATATTAAAAGGAAAAATATTAAAAGGAAAAATATTAAATACTAAAGTAGAAGATAAAAAATATTTAAGTGTAAAAATATATATATATATTATATATGTGTTAATATATTATCATACATTTGGGTATCTATGTGTGGTTAAATATATATATATATATATATATATATTATATATATATATATATTATATATACCTTAATATATTTATACTCAATACAAATTATTCTCTTATAAATATTATTTTTTTTTTTTATTTTTTTTTTTTTTTTTTATTTTATTTTATTTTTTTTTTTTTGTTATCTACCTGTAGTACATATATTATGTAATATATTAAATAAAATGAAAGATATAAAATATAATTATATGAATTAATTAGGAACAAATTATCAGTATATATTAACAACATTGACAAAATAATATTATACCAAGCTTATCCTTTTTATTAATTCAAAGAAGATAATAAAAATATATATTTAGTAAATAATATATATATATATATGTATATATTATGGTACCTGTGTGGGTTTTTTTTTTTTTAAGAAATGAAAAAAAAAAGAAATATATATGTAAATGTATATATATATATATATATATTATAAATATATATATTATATATATATATATTATAATTATTATACCTACTGTTGTGTAAAAGGAAAAGATATGCAAGAAATATTAAATAAATATATTGTATATAATTATATTTATTTACTAATGTGTGGGCATATATTTTATTATTATTTTTTTACCTCATTTATGATGTTTCTTTCTGGAAATATAATTTTTTTTTTTCTTTTCATAAATTTAATATGTGTACAAGAAAAAAAAGAAATTGATATCTTAGTATATATTAAAAAATAAAAAGTATGAACCATTAATATAATTCAATTAATCTTATTTTTTTTTTTTTTTTTTTTTTTTTTTTTTTTCTCTCCTGTCTTTATATTGGAAATTATAATTATTAATATATAATATAAAGTATATTATATTAGGTTCTATGTGTGGGTTTCCTTTATTATTATTTTTTTTTTTTTTTTTTTGGTAAAAGTTGATGAGCTAGGACCATAAATAATAAAAAAATGTGTATAAAAAGTAATGGCATGATAATAAACATACATATATATATATATATATATATATATATATATATATTTCTTATATTTTTTGAAATAAAAAAAAAATAGGGTCTTAAAAATATATCTCTCTCATTCTACGAATTATACATTATTATAGTATATATTTAAAATAATTTATAAAAAATGTTCCTATTTTCATTGCCTCTACAATTCTATATATTTATGTATTAATACAGTTTATCAATATTGAAGATATATTGATTAATATAAGTCTTCAAACATTTGTCTAATACATTTTTTATTTTTATTTTATTCCTTAATTTTGAGAATATAAAAGTAGGAAGGACTATACCATAGATATTTTATACACACATATAATATATTAATATATATATATAATATTACATCGGTCAAAAAAATAAAGCATTTGTAGGAAACATCACATATTCGTTCTTATGTAATTATATAAATATATATATATATATATAATATATATTTTTTTATTTTTATATATTTATATTTATTTATATATTTATTTATATATCTATTTGAATTTTTTTTTCCATGTACATTAGATGTATAGAGTTAAAAAAAAATGAAAGAGAAAGAAGTGGATAATTTATTTCCAGGGGACAAAGATGTTACGAATTTAAAACAATACTTCGAAGGTGGTGATATAAAATTTGAGAACGCAGAATTAAAAAAGGAAAGAGAAGAAATACGTAAGAATAAGGTGTTTATAGAATGTGTACAGAATATTTGGATGAATATTTTGAATAAGAAGATGGATGATAAATTTAGTAAAGTTGAATACTTTAAAATAATGTTAAGAATATGTAAAGTATTAATTCCTCAATTTGATATAAAAGAAATAATAAAAATTGTAAATGATGAATGGATAAATGATTCTGAAGGAAAGAAATATTTGAATTTTTCTTCTTTTTTTAATGCATTTTTTGAATTATCCGATATATGGACACCAACAATAAATGCATATGATTATGCTCATTTTTTAAAATCTTTATTTTACAGGATAACGTATATAGAAATTAAAACAAAAGATGGTCGGATAATCAAAAAGAAACCAATGATAATGATAAATTTCAAGAGAACAGCTGAAAACAAAAAACTATCTCTTTATAATGATACAAATATTATTGAGAAACATGTAATAAAAGAAAAGAATAAAAACACACTAAAGAATTTGCAGTCATTCAAAAGAAGTTCTATGCAAATTCAAAATTTAAAAAAAAAACATTTTATAAAAAGATTCAGTGAAAATTATAAATTAGAAAATTCATTTTTATATGACATGGATGATGATGGTGATAACTCTTTAATACCTAAAAATTTGTTTGAAAATTTATTAAACAATAAACAACATAATGATTATTTACAGAGGAATATTATACTTATGGATGTTAATGACATCAACCCTTTGGAACATCCTGATGAGCAAAACCAAAGTTTAAATAAAAATAAATGTCTTACTGGGACAAACAAAAAGGAAAAATGTAAGAAAATAAAACATTAAAACTATGTAATTTTATATATAATATGTAAAGCAAATATATTTTAAAAAAATAAATAAATCAATAAATCAATAAATAAATCAATAAATAAATAAATAAATCAATAAATAAATAAATTTTTTAATTATTCTCTCTGGTTAATATATACCACAATGGTTTTATATTTTAACATTCAAATATATATATATATATATATATATATATATATATATATATTTTTTTTTTTTTATTATAGATATGATACCTAAAGGTACAGAATATCAAGATAAGGAAAAAGAAAGCTCCATTCTTACGATTAATCAAAATGATAAAAAATATAAGAAAAAAAAAAAAAAATATTCAGAATTACAAGATTCTAATATAAGTAGTAATAATACCCTAACATCTAAGAGATACACGTATACATGTGGTATGGATAAAGAAACTAAAGAAACAGATGAACAGAACAAAAGGAGAAATACAGAAGTTGCTTCTATATGTAATGTGTGTAATGTAGAAACAAATGAGAAGCAGAGAAAAAAAACAAACAAAAAAAAAAGTGTGCAAAAAGATGATCTGGTTGAAGAGAATGCTTTATTAGATAATTTAATAATAATCGATGGAATAAATTTTGATGATGTTACTAAGGAGTGTAAAATAATTGATGATAATAATAATGAAAATATTGACAACAATATCTATGTTGAAAATAACAAATTGAAGGACCAAAAATCGTATGATTTGTTTTCTTCTGAAGGGAAAAATCTTATACTAGGGGTAAATGAAGGAGAAGAATTCAATGAAGAGGTTTTTGAAAATATCGAAAAAGAATTACAAGAAAGAAAAGATGAAAAGAATAAAAATGATAAAACAATATATAATAATAATGAAGAGCAAACCGACGATTTAAATAGAAACATTAATAAAATTGAAAGTATAAATAATAATAATGATAATAATAATAATATTAACAACAAAAAAGAGTTCAATAAAATAAGAACAGAACATATCTTAAATAAAGAAAGCATCTCAAAACATATTAAAGGTAGTCCAAGCAGGGATAAAGAAATAAAAAAATTATACACAACAAACAAAAATGAAGATAGCACATTCGAATTAAAAAAAGAATTAGAAATTATAACAAATAATAAAGTAAATGTATATGAAGAAGATATTATTGGATCTAATGAGGATGATGAATATATACATGTTTTGAAAGAAAACTTGAAAGAAGATGCAAATGAATATAATAATGATAAAGAAAATAAAAATAACAAAACAAAAGAAATACTTAAGAGCAAAAATTATCTAGAAAATGAAAAAAGGACTCTAGAAGAATTGAAATTAAGAGGTAAAAATAATATATTTAAAAAAGATGAAAAATATAATTCTTTGGGAGAAGTAATAATTAATGAAATTCAAATAAATGAAGAAAATAAAATTAACGACATACAAGATGGAAATATATCCAAACAAAAAATAATACAAAGTTCTTCAAGGACAAATGATACATTCAACATAAAGGATATTTCATTGAACGATGATTTGGAAAAAGAAAAGAGGAAAAAAAAAAGTCAACATTTTATAGATAATTTGGTGAAGGCAGATAAAAATGAAATATCTGAAAATATAAACAAAATATGTGATAACAATATAAATAATATATATGACGAAAGTATAAATAATATTTATGACGAAAGTATAAATAATATATATGACGAAAGTATAAATAATATTTATGACGAAAGTATAAATAATATTTATGACGAAAATATAAATAATATTTATGACGAAAATATAAATAATATTTATGACGAAAATATAAATAATATTTATGACGAAGGTATAAACAAAATATGTGACGATAATATCCTTGAAAATAAAAACATAAAAACAACAAATGACATTGTACAAGTTGAAGAGAATAACGAATCAATAGAAAAAAACGAACTAATGATTTCCCTAAATAAAGATATAAACAACACATATAATATGTTCAAAGAAAATGTAGATATTTTTATTAATAAAATTAAAAGAGAAAGTCTTTTAAAAATAGATAAAAATATAAAAGATAATAATAATGATGATGAATATATAATGGACAACTTTTATGAAAACGATTTTATAATTAATCATAAAATGGAAATAACAAATAAAGAGCTAGATCCACTTGAAATAAATACACAAAATGAGTTCATAGAAAATCTAGATATTAAAAAGAAAAAATATACAAATGATCATTTCTTTAATGATGCTGATAAAATGTTTTATGAAATGAATAAAATATTGAATAAAGATATGAAGAAAAATAAAGAACAAGAATTTTTTAAAACCGATGAAACATTTGGGTCTTTACAATCACACAAAATAAAAAAGTATAACAAGGGAGAAGAGAAACATGATAAAAATAATGAAGAAGAAAAAAATATATTATATGATGAGAATCAAGTTTATAGCGTCTTATATTCTGATCATAAAATAGAACAAGACATACAAGACATACACAGCATTCAAACGAATATATGTGATGAAAACAATATTGAACAAATAAATGAAGAGAACAGCAAAAAAGGTGTTAGAATAAGTGGCACGGATATGGAAAACAAAAATGATATGGAAAACAAAAATGATATGGAAAAAAAAAATGATATGGAAAAAAAAAATGATATAGAAAAAAAAAATGATATGGAAAAAAAAAATGATATGGAAAAAAAAAATGATATGGAAAAAAAAAATGATATGGAAAAAAAAAATGATATGGAAAATGAAAATAATATGGAAAACAAAAGTGATATTGAAAATGAAAATAAAATGAATGAATATAAAAATAATATGAAGAATGAAAATAAAATGATTGAAAATAATACGATTGAAAATAATATGATTGAAAATAATATGATTGAAAATAATATGATTGAAAATAATATGATTGAAAATAATATGATTGAAAATAATATGATTGAAAATAATATGATTGAAAATAATATGATTGAAAATAATACAAAGATTGCATATAATATGAATGAAAATAAAAATAATATAAAAATTGAAGATGATGCGAAAAATCAGATTAATGTTCAAAATAATATTCAAAACAAAGTACACGTCAAGGATAAGAAAAATGATTTGATAAACAATGTAGATATAATTAATGATGTTTTAAAAAGTGACGATAAATTTGAGAATATGATAAATTCAAAAGAAATAAATATTAAAGATTTCAAGTGTGTAGACAAAAATAATGATATATGTCTTAATTTGAATGAATTAAATAAGCAATCATATAACTCAAATACTACAGAAAAGTGCATTGATATACATGATTTTGATTATGTAGAAAACAAAGATGTGCACGACAAAATACATGAGGATAGAAAAGAATATTGTGATGAAAGTAAATTAAAATATTTACCAGCAGATGATATAAAAAAAATGAGAAGTTTTATAAAAATAAATAAAAAAAGTAAAAGAGAGAATTTTTTAATCATATCATATATGAATGAAGAAATATATTTTTTAATAAAAAAATTAAAAGTAGAAATTATAGAGCCTTCCATAATATTAAACAAAAATATGCATATAGAAAAACAATTCTTATCACCTTTAGGGAAATATATAAATGATAATTTAAAAGAAGGAAAATGTATCTCATCAAAAATTATAATTGATTTAATGTTAGAATATATGAATACTATAATATCAAAAAATAATGGATATGTATTATATTTTAATAACTATAATATTTTACAACATCTAGATTATTTTCTTCATAAATTAAAAGGATTATCTACTATCAAATATATTAATTATGTACATTTTTTAAATATTAACTTTTTGAAAAATGTAAATGATCAAAAGGATGTAAATATATATGACTATTTATTAGATGATCAAAAAATAATAGTGTCAAATCCGTTCAAGGGGATGTTCCCAAAATTTTGTCTTATCTTAAAAAAGCACAACATTGTTAGGTAACAACAATTAAAAGGAAATAAAAAAAATAAATAAATAAATATATATATATATATATATATATATATATATATGTATATATGTACATATACGTGTATTTTTTGTTTAATACGAAAAATATATTTATTTATTTATTTATTTTTTTTTTTTTTTTTTTTTTTTTTTTTGTTTGTTCATCAATATTTCATTTTATCAGCATTCATAGTGGTAAACATTTTAATCCACAAAAAATTTATCGACGTCTACTTTCAAAATTTAATGATAAACAAATAGATTCTTCCAACAATGTAAAGGAAGAAGTCGAAGAAAAACATAGTGAGCTTTTTGCATGGGATAAAAATGAAGAAAAGTATAAAAATGTAAAAGAAAATCAAGAGGAAAATGATCACAAAAGTGTATGTTCTGATGAATATTATTTGAGTATTAGTAGTGAAGGGAAATATAATTATGATGGAGAAGATGAACAAGATGAACAAGATGAACAAGATGAACAAGATGAACAAGATGAACAAGAAGAAGAAGATGAACAAGAAGAAGAAGATGAACAAGAAGAAGAAGATGAACAAGAAGAAGAAGATGACGAAGATGATGAAGATGATGAAGAAGAAGATGACGAAGATGATGATAATGATAACGATGACGATGACGAAGATGATAATGATAACGATGACGATGATGACGATGAATATGATGATCATTACGATAAACCAAGTGATGACGCAACTCAAAATATTTCGATTAATATAAACAAGAGTATCATCGAAGAAATAAATAATTATGAAAACACCAATAAAAATGATAAGAATAAACATACGGATGAATCTTATTACAATTTAATGAATAAAGAAATAAATTTTATTTATAAATGCACGAGTCCAGATAAATATTACAAAAATTATTATAATAATTTAAAAAAATATTGTGATGATATGGAACATGAAAAGGACTTATCAATGTTGATAAAACATTTAAGTGTTTTATTAAAAGATGAAAAGGAAAATATAAAAAATAATGAAGGAGGAGAAGAAAGTATAGATAATATATTGATAGATAAAAATATGAAATCAGACCAAGAATATAATGAAAATGAAAAAGATCATTTGAATAATATAGAATATATTGAAAACCTTTCAGAACATTTAAGACATAAATATGATATAGAAATGATACCTATAGATATTGTTGGTAATATTAGATTGTATAAATTATTTTATATTAATATGATAAAAAATAATTACTCTTATTATTTAAAAAATAATTTCTTCCCATATAAATATAAGGGTAAAAGAGGAAAAGCAAAAAAAGGAATGTTGATGATAAATATAAAGAGAAAGCACGAATATGACAATTTAATGAAAAAAAAAAATGGAAATGAGAAAACAGGAAATAATAATAAAAAAAAAAATAATAAGGAAGATAAAAATGATTATATAAATAATAATAATAATAATAATAATAATAATAATAATGATAACAATATTAATGTTGGATATAAAAGAATGCAAAACAATATCAATCCAAATAATTTGTATGAAATAAAAAATAATAATTTTAATTTATATCATAGATACTGGAGTTTATTTTATAAATATTGTCCAGTGTCTTATATAAATGACAATAAAATTATAGAGGGGAAGAAAAAGTTCTGTGTTATTTATAAAAATAAAATATATATGTTAAATAATCATGATTATATGATTGAATTTTTAAAACATCCTAAATTTTATGCTAGCAAAAAAGTTAAAGAATCAGTTTGTTTTTCTCTGGTAATATATTTTCCTAATATGGATATTCAAAAAAAAATCATTTATTTATTGGAAACATATGAAAAATTAATACATATAGATATAGGAAAATATTTCAAACAATATTTTTTCTTATCACACCAAGATAAGGAACAACATAAGAACAACATGAAGAGTAATAATAATGACGATGATGTAGATAACAAAATAGAGGATGCACACATTTTTGAAATACATCGTATTATTGAAGGGAAAACTATATCCCCTTTATTTATTGTTAGATATATATGTATACATATGAAGAAAATACATCAATTTAATATATACATAATAAAAGAAATTATTAAATCTATTATTAAACTTAAACATAATTTCAATCTACTCATTATGAAAAAAAAAAATATATTAATAAATCAATGTGAAATTAAAAAGAAAATGAAAAGAAAAAAAAAAATGAAAAAAAAAAAAAAGAAAAAAATACCAGAAAAAAAAAAACTTGTCAATAATGAAAAAAAAAATCTATTATTTCTTTTTTCAAGCATTATGAAAATAAAATTTTTGTATAACTTAATAATTATTAAACAAAAAAATATAAAAAATGTTTCTTTTAAAAATGTGTTAGACAAGCTGTCGCATATAACTAATATTAAGGACATGGCGAAGGATATAAACTTATTACTAGTCTTGATAGAAGACATGTTTTTCAGAGAAAAGCGAAAGTATTTAAATAAAGTTGAAAGGAGGGATAATATATTATTAAGCGTTAAAAAAAGTGGCAGCACATGTCACACGGATTATAATAATAATGAAGATAATGAAGATAATGAAAATAATGAAGATAATGAAAATAATGAAAATAAAGAAAATAATGAAGATAACAAAATGAGGGATGATTCTTATTATGTGGGGGAACGAGAAAGCAGGCAAAGGTATATTATCACCGGACTTCCATTACATAGTAAAATATTTTTTTACTTAAAATGTATGAATATTTCCATTGATCATGTGATATCATTTGATATTATAAAAAAGGAAATGAATAAAGATGAAGAAAATGAAGATAAAGGAGATGGTGATGATTTTTATGGTGATGATTTTTATGGTGATGAAAAAGAAAGTGGTAAAAGAAATACGAATTTTAAAAACCTTTCCCAATATTATTATAATGATAAAATGAATGAAGAAGATACATACGAATTGTACAAAAAGTATGTGTCTTATAATACATATAATGATAATATATATCATATGAATATACTTAATGATTATAAAAAAAAAAAATATGATATAAAAATTATACCATTTGATGAAGATGAAAAAAAAAGTATATATTTTTATTTAAATGAAATAAGAAAAATTATAAATCCATATGTTCATTCATATTATAATTATAATGATATATTAAAAAATAGAATATGTTGTAAACAATTAAATAATTCATATATTAATGTATATTGTCCTTATGTTTTAAAAAAACATAATTGGTTATATAAAAGTATAGATAATATAAAATTAGTTTATGACGAAAAAGTATATTATCTTTCAAATCTTTATCATGCTTTTATTTTCAGCAAGAATATAAAATATTATCAACATAATTTTAATATCCCACCATTAAGATTATTATTTTTATATGATGTTCCATATAAATTTAATAAAGATATCAAAAAAAATATGGTTCGTAAGTTTTTCTTTAAATATATAAATCTAGAAAAAGAATGTATTATATATATTAAATATGTGTTTATTTATTTGTTAAAATATATCTTTTTATTTAAAATATATAAATATGATTACAAGAAAAAAACAAATATTGATATAAAAAATTTCTCTATTAATTCTATACCTATTAAGAATCTTCTTGAAAAAAAATATATTTATTATCTATATAGAGAAGATATAATATATCTTGAAAATAATATTAATCAGATAAATGTATATGAACAAAATAATCACTTTAATGAATTTCATATCTACGATTTATTATTTCAAATAATCAAACCTTTTAATGTATTTTTAAATATTATTAAAATATTGACAATTAGATATATCTTGCATGAGCATTTACAAAATTGTATCATAACATATAACACATTTCAACACAGTATATTTAATATAACAGATGTCAATTCATTAAAATATGTTATACAAAAATATAGGCAAAAAAAATATAATAAGGATCATTCGAGTAAACAAAAAGAGGACATATTTAAAGGTTCTAATCAAAATGAACTATTAACAAATGAAAAAGATACGGGGGAAAAAAAACAAAATTTAATTCATCAAGATGATCATTTGAAAAACAGAAAAAATAAAAATCATGTAGATGAATATATAAATAATTATAATATTAACGAAAAAGATAAACAGGATCCAAATAAAAATACTTCAAATCAAAATGATACATATCTTGTAACCAATCAAATAACAATTAATTCGTTTGGTTATGATGATGATAATAATAGTGATAGTATTTATTCAAATGAATATAATGAATCATCCGATTTTACAGAAAATTG
>NC_000521.4:327500-337500 GCF_000002765.6 Plasmodium falciparum 3D7 | reverse complement strand
GATCTGGGGGGAATTTTGTTTTTTTCTTTTCTAGATGATCAAAAGGGTACAAATAACCCGATTCTTGTATATCTTTTTCCTTTTTACTTCTGTAAAATAATGTATGCTTATTTTTTTTTCTATTTAATAACTTATTTAGGGTATCATTTTTATATAAAAATGTATTATGTTTGCTATTAATTCTTTGCTTCTTCGAATTATCATATGTTAATACATTCGTAATCTTATTATTTGGAATTTTAAAACATAAAAAAAAATGAACAACAAAAAAATTACCAAAAATTATTATCCAGACTAAAAATTTACTCATTAAAAGGTACATGGATGTAAAATAAAATATATTATATATATATATATATATATATATATATATTTATTTATTTATTTATTCATTGAAGTTCCTATATAAATATATATTTTCCATATTAGGAAAAAAAAAAAAAAAAAATTTATATCATCATCTTAAAATTTGAAATAGAATAATAAAATTTTTTTAAAGAACATTTTTACAAATATTGATTATATTATATTGCATTGTATTTTAAAATATGGTAATTATTCTAAAATTATTAATAAAAAGGAGAAAAATAATTTGTTGTTTTTTTGTTAATAAGAACGTTTATATATTATAAAATAATGACACAATATTTTATTTTATTTTATTTTTTATTATTATTTTATTTTTTGTTATTATTTTTTTTTTTTTTTATTCCTATTATTATTACAATACTTTATTTCTAATTTTATGCTCTTCCATTTTATATACATAATGAAGGTTTTCATATAACCTTTCTGGTGAAAAAAAAAAAAAAAAATAATATTATCTTATTTGAATTAAATATAATTTATTTTACATAAATATATATATTTTGCTTTTCAGGGGTTTAAAAAAAACAAAAAGAAAAACAAAAAAGGGACAGATGATTAATTTTTAGATTTAACTTTCTACGCGTAAAAAATATGATGGAGAAAAAATGAACTTGGTTTATTATTCATTACTTTCTATATATTTTTATCTTCGTATGTATTTTTTTTCTTGTTTTTTTTGTTATATATAATTATTATAAAAATGTAGTACAATACTTTTTTTTTTTTTTTTATCTTAATTTTCAAACATAAGTAAAAATAACCCATTTTTCTTATAACCAATTAAAAAGAGGACAAATAAATAAATATATATATATATATATATAATAATTTATATGCACATAAAAATATAAAATAAAATTATATACTATATGAAAAATATACTATATATATATAATATATTATATATTATTAGTAATAATGACATAAACATTTTATATATTATTGTGTTTTTTTTTTTTTTTTTTATTATGAATAAATACTTCGTAAAACACACAAGTAGAAAAAAAAAAACAAAAATTATTTCTTCTTTTTTTATAATATTTTTTTATTTCATATATAATTTAATATAATATAAATTTATTTTTTTCATTTTTATTTTTGCATAAGTAATACAATACACATAATATATAAATATATTATGTAAAATAAAAATACACGAATATAAAATATTTATATTATAAATAAATTATGTATAATATATTTATTTTATTTTATTTTATTTTAATTTTTTTTTTTTAGAGAGATTTGATTTTTTAATTTTAGAATAATGTTCAATAAATTATAATATGTATTTAATTATATATTATATATATTATATTTTATAATTTATTTATATATATATATATATATATATATATATATATTTTTTTTTTTTTTTTGTTGAAATATTGTGATGAATATATAATTATATATATATATATATATATTTAATAAATATTATGTAATATATATATACACATATGAATATGAACTCCTAATAAAAAAAAAAAAAAAAATTGCATATAACTTTTATATGTACGCTTTAAAAAATTGAACTGTTATTTCTTTGGAAAGAGCAAAATACGAAAAAGCCATAAATATATAAAATAAATGTAATATAAACAATATAAAATATATATATATATATATATATATATATATATATATAATATATGTATGTATTGACCTTTATATAAATATTTCATATAAAATATTTTTATTAATAATTCATTGTGTTAATATATTTAAGTACTATAATAAAAGGTACACATTTATTTTTTTCTCAAGACGATATTTATATTTTGTTTTTTCTCCCCTGTCCATTATATTATTTTCTTAAATATACATATATTTTATATATAAAAGAATATACATTTTTAATTATGAATAATGAAAAGAAAACCGAATTCGTAAGTTTAAAGAAGAAAATTATAATTGTATATGTATAAATATACCCATATATATATTGTATTTATATGTATCTATGAAGACATTTTTTTTTTTTTTTCATTTTAAATAAATATATAAAAATATATATATATATATATATATATATATATATATATATATTATAATAATTAACATGTGTGGAAAAAAAAAAAATATATATATTTTAATTTTTATAGAGGCTTGATCAATCAACGGCTAGCAATGGTTTATTTACTGTTATAGAAAGAAAGCCCTTATCGTCTTTGTAAGTTTTTTTAAAATATGTAAAAAAAAAAAAAAAGGAAAAAGTGTTTTTATGTTTAAATATAAAAAGATATATACATAAGTACGTACATACATATATATATATATATATATATTGACATTATACATATTTCCGTGCTTTATTGTTTTATTATTATTTTATTTTATTATTATTTTATTATTATTTATTTTTATTTTATTTTATTTTTTCATGATAGGGAAAACAATGAGAGCCTTAATTTTAGTAACTTTAATGAACAGCTAAATCCATCTGTTGATGATACATTAAAAAAGAAAGAGGATTATAATAATGATAATAATAATGTTGATAATATGAATAATAGTAATAATCAGAGTGATAGTATATGTGGAATATACAGATTAAACAGCTCACAATTATTAAACGAGAACCTAGACAATACTCTAAGCAGAATAAGTTATGTAGATGAGGACGTGTCCTCTTTTTTTGATTCAGATAAAGAAGAGGAACTTTATTTTGATAATGACATTTCTACTCTTGGTTCATGTTATTCTATAAATACACCTAATAAAATATATAAAAAGAAAAAAACACGGAATAGTATTAATGGTATACATGCACATGGAAAAGAACACATTAATTTATTATTAGAAAAAAACGAAGAGAAAAAGAACTCACCATTTATTCATAATAAGAAGGAAGAAAAAAATAATATATATTATAAACCTGAAGAAGGATTAAATGAAGATTATTATGATATAATGAACAAGAAAATAAAAAAAAAAAAAAAAAGTGCTTTCTTAAAAGATCATTATTTTAAAGAAAATGTAAATGTTACTAATGATGATATAAATATACATTCTATGGTATCAAATCATCATAGTGATCATTCAGATCATAGTAATAAAAGTGAAAAATTGCTTAATGAAAAAATCGTACCTATTAAAAATAATAATGAAGAAAAAGCTATAAGACTAAATAAAAATATTTATAGGGTAGTTAATATTAATAAAGAAGAGGAGAAAAATAATAAAGAAAGTTTTATAAGAAGAATTACACAAATAAGGAGGAGCATGATCAATGAAAAGAATTTTCAACGAAATGAAGATGATCATCATCATAAATATGATAAGAAGTATGAAAATGATGATGATCATCATCATAAATATGATAAGAAGTATGAAAATGATGATGATCATCATCATAAATATGATAAGAAGTATGATCATGATGATGGTCATCATCATAAATATGATAAAAAGTATGATCATAGTGATGGTCATCATCATAAATATGATAAAAAGTATGATCATAGTGATGGTCATCATCATAAATATGATAAAAAGTATGATCATGGTGATGGTCATCATCACAAATATGATAAAAAGTATGATCATGGTGATGGTCATCATCACAAATATGATAAAAAGTATGATCATGGTGATGGTCATCATCACAAATATGATAAAAAGTATGATCATGGTGATGGTCATCATCACAAATATGATAAAAAGTATGATCATAGTGATGGTTATCATGATCATAATCATCTTTATAAATATGATAAAAAGTATGATCATAATGATAAGGACAAAATAGAACATCATAATGATGTAGTAGATCAAGGTGAACATGTACAGCATGAAGAAACGAGTGATAAAAATAGTCCATCCAATAATTATTCAAATTATAATAATAGATTTAGTGAAGGTTATATTCTTAAAAGAGATAATAAATTGGCTAGATATAATAGTGATAAACGAGTGAAATATAAACAATTAAATAGTGATGAGGGATATGAAAATGTTTTAAAATATACGAATAAAGAAAAATATTCCAATATAGATTCCGATATATATTATAGAGAAGAGGATTATCCAGAATATTATAATGATGTTCCATCACGATATAATGATTATTACAATCGTGTATCTAATAGAAATGATAAGAAGAATGAGTTAAATGAAAATTCTTATTATTATAAAAATGTAAAATATAATGAAAAAAATATGTTTATGGAAAATAATGATGATAAAGAAAATGAACCATATGCTGAGGTTCATTATAATGATGATAAATATATAGATAATCAATATGATGATAGATATTATAATGGTAATCGAGATCAGTACCATTTTTATGATGATGAAGAAAATGTGCATAAATCTAAATATATGAATAAAAATTATTACAATGATTATAAAGATTATTACAATAAAGGAAATGCTGTAAATAATTATTATGAGAAAGATAAATTAAAACGATATAGTTCATTTGATCAAAAGGTTGATATTAAAAGGGGTGATGAAAATGATTATATATATAATAATAATAATAATAATATGGATGAAAAAATACACACATTAGATAAAGATAAACATAACCTTGATAAAAATAATATATATGATGATAAAAATAATATATATGATGATAAAAATAATATGTATGATGATAAAAATAATATATATGTTGATAAAAATAATATATATGTTGATAAAAATAAAATGTATGATGATAAAAATAATTATGGATATAATCATCATATTGTAGGAGGAACCAATACAACGACATATTTGAAAAATTTACCAAAGAAGAGTTATAAGAGAAGAGAAGAAAGTGGTGAGATAAATAATGAAAGTATGAATTTAGAATCTGGAGAAGAAGAATATCGAATGATGCAGAAAAAAAAAAATACCACATTTAAACATATCGATGAAAATAATATGTATTATAAACATAATGAACTATTGAATGAATACAATACAATTGACGACCCTGATAATCTAAATAATAATATTAATAGGAATAGGAATATATATATGCATAAAAATCGAATTAGCAATGAACAAAATAATAAATTCAATCTTAATAATAATGAACTGGAGGCAGACGAAAAAAAAAATAAAATGGATAACATGTTTTATAATAAAGAGAGAAATTATTTAATAAATAATCAAGAATATAATAAAAATTATATTTATAGAAATGAATATTATAAAAACGAAAAAAATGTATATCTTGATAGTTATCCCTACGAAATGGTTGAACACAAAAACAAATACACATCTAACATGAATAATCAATATGATAATAAAGATTCTTCTTATTTATATGATGATGTTTCTTCATCTTTTAATAATAAAAAATATACTAAATTAATAATAAAGGATAATTTGTGTAACAATAAATATAAACATAATAATTATGATAATCATAATAATATTGATGGAAATGATGTATATTACAAACATCCTTATGGTATAGAAGAAGGAAGGGCATATGATAAAAATTATTATCATGATAATGAATTAAATGATCACCATTTAAATTATAATGATAACTACATGAATACAAAAGTTAATATACATGAAGATCATAATAATAATATGGATGATAAAAATATATCATATAATAATATGAACCTGACGGATGAAAATAATAATAATAATAATGATAATAATAATGAAAAATATAATGATGACAATAATAATAATAATAATAGATATCATGTAATGAATCAAAGAAATATATATCCAAACAATATCCCTATGAACCATGTTGGAGATATAAATGAAGATAAAAATAATTATAATATGTCAGATAAACAAAATATCCCATCTATTGATGAGAAACGAGAAGAAAATTCAAGAAATTTTATAAACGAAACCAATAAAGATGATAAGGAAAATGTAAATAATATGAATAATTTAAATATGGTCAATAATAATATGAAAAATTTTATAGTACCAAATATGAATGGAATGGTTCTTCAAAATACAAGTGTGCCAGCTAATGTGGTACCAGCTAATGTGGTACCAGCTAATGTGGTACCTGCTAATGTGGTACCAGCTAATGTGATACCAGCTAATGTGGTACCAGCTAATGTGGTACCCGCTAATGTGGTACCTTCTAATGTGGTACCCGCTAATGTGGCACCTGCTAATGTGGTACCTGCTAATGTGGTACCAGCTAATGTGGTACCTGCTAATGTGGTACCCGCTAATGTGGTACCCGCTAATGTGGTACCTGCTAATATTATTCCTGCAAATATTGTCCCTACAAATATAGTGCCAAATGTACCCATTACAAATAATAATATTCAAAATAATAATAACTTGGAAAACATCAACAAAACTAATGATAACCCAGCACCACCTGTTAAAAGAAAAAGGGGACGACCTAAAATGAAAAAAAACACACCGGAAGAAACACAACCTACTGATTTGGCTAGTAACAGTAATGCTTCTTCATCATATCAAGCTACTAATACAAATATTCAAAATATGAATCTAAATAATTTGAATCATAATCTCGTAAATGATATGAATCAACCTTTATATACTAATCTTAATACAATTATCAATCCCCCATTTAATAATCAACTAGCCAATGCTGTTATAAATCTTCCTTTAGATCAGCAGGTTGTACAACCATTAGGACAACAAGTGGGGCAACCCCTTGGTCAGGCAATAAATTATCAGGTAATTCCCCCACCTCAGACAATAGGACAACAGCTAGCTGAACCGATCAACCAGCAATTGAATCATCAGCTAAGTCAACAAATGAATCAGCAAATGAATCAACAAATGAATCAACAGATAAGTCATCAAATGAATGCTCAGTTAGATCAACAAATGAATCATCAAATGAATCATCAAATGAGCCATCAAATGAATCAGCAATTAAACCATCAAATGAATCAGCAATTAAACCATCAAATGAATCAACAACTAAATCAACAATTAAATCAACAATTAAATCAACAATTAAATCAACAACTGAATCAACCTTTAAGTATGACCATGAATCAACCATTCAATCATCCTGCTTTATATAATAATACAAATAAGCCATTGAATCCTTCCTTATACGTAGTATCTAATATGATGAACAATAATTATAATGGAAACTTGACGGAAGAGCAAATGGGACCAATGTTTAATAATCATGATAACGAACAAGGAAATAATTTGGATCCAAACTTTTATTATAGAAATATGGAACAAACGAAAAGTCAAAACGATGATTTTTCTTATGAAGATGAAGAAGAGATGAACCGAAATAATAAAAAGAATACAAGATCCTCTGTAAGTGAATCAGAAGGACAACATTCTGAGAAAGAATTTCCAAAAATTCATAAAAGAAGGGGAAGAAGAAGAAAAAAAGATATTGAGCAGTATTCTAATGAATTTAAACAAAATAATAATCAAGATAATATAAATCAGGATACTAGAGAGGAGAATAAAAGTGATCCTGGATATTCAACTTTTATTGATGAAAATAATAAGACAGTTTCATACAGTAATAAGAAAAATAATACAAACACGTACATATATATATATATATATATATATATATATATATATATGATTATATATATATGATTATATATTTTTATCTTTATTTTTTTTGTAGGAGTTTCATATCATCCAGCAGATGCTGTTTGGGAAAAAATATCAGGTGTCAAGGTATGATGGAATACAGCTTTTATTTATTTATATTCACTATCTTTTTATTTTAGAAATTATTATTTTTTGTTATATTTTTAATAATTCTTATTATATATTATTCTATATTGTTATATATATATATATATATATATATATATGTATATTTTATTTTTCTTCAGTTTGGTCCCATGATATTAACAGCTCAAAGCAGAACAACGAATGTTATACTGTCGAAAAAAAGATCAATAGAATTAGGAAATATTTTGCACAACTTAATAGTAATATAAAACAAGTTTTTATTGAATGAATATATAAAATGGATACAACTATATATATATATATATATATATATATATATATATATATATATATGGTTATTTATTTATTTGTTTATTTATTTATCTTATTTTTAGTATGGATATATATATAAAGGAGATAATGTTAGGCTTACCATAGGAAAAGAATCAAAAAATGTAAAGAGTGGTTCTCCTTTTTTCTTACCTAGTTTTATGGACTGCAGTATACACAACGACGACGAGTAATATTTATTTTTAAAAAATAATAAATATAAATAAATAAATATATATAAATATATATAAATATATATATATATATATATATATATATATATATTAACAAATTAATAAATCCTAATGGGAATATACATACATACATGTATAAATTTTTAATTTTACAGCTCTGGGTCCGCTAAAATATTTTTATGTTTTGTTTACCTAAATTAATATACTTCTTTTTAACGTGCCAATTTATAAAGTGTACCACATGAACACCATTAATTATTTTTAATAAGGACATATAGAAAAAAAAAAAAAATGAATCAAAATGGGATATTAATATTTTTTTTTTTTTTTTTATTTCTTTTTAAAAAATATACATAAAAAAAAAAAAAGTATTTATATTAAATAAATATGTAAATATAAAGTGTTTTTACGCACCTATAAATACATGTGTGTGTTATGTTATTATATTTTTTTGTGTATTTATGAAATGAATAAGATATGTACCAGAAATATGTATATACCAAAAAAAAAAAAAAAAAAAACACATATATATATATATATATATATATATATATATTTATATACATATAATTATATTTTTATATTTATGTTATGATAATTTATGCTACATATCAATTAATATATTTTTTTTAATATAAGAATAAGAATAGAGATATTTAATATTTTTTTGTGATTTGATAAGAGTAAATCTAATGAATTTTTTCTTTTTGATTTTTTGTATAAGGTCAATTTGTACAACAATATTAAAGTTGTTATAAATTTGGAATGGTAAAGGTATTTTGTTAATACGAAAAGAGATATTTGAATTATATAAGAAAGTGATATTATCATTGTTTTGATTAATTGTTTTTATACTATGGTTATTAGGATTATTCATAGTATAAGAAAAATGATTTATATGTTGATTATTTGAAACATTATTATTAATATTTAAATCTGTTAAATCTGAGAGGCTACTATTTTTTGAATTTTCTTCATAGATAATGGTATCATTACTTGTAGTATCACTAGAATAATTTTCCATATTAATATTATTTTGTTTCATGTTGGTCATATATATTTTTTTTTTTTGTGTTGATATAATATCTTTATTATCTATAATATGAGTATAAGGTTCCTGGTTTATGTCTTGATGAGATTGATTAATAAAATTATGGTAAAGGTTATTGTGACTATTTACGGCACTTTCACATTTATTATTATTATTATTATTATTATTATTGTTGTTGTTTTTATTATTATTTATGATGATCATCCTGGTCGTTGCCGTCGTGCCGGTGTTGTTATATTCTTTATCATTTTGAGTTGTTATATTTTTCATTTTTAATTCTTTTTTATTATTTTTATTATTGTGGTTACTATCCACCCCTTCATGTTTTGCAACATCAAAAATGAGGATAGCTATATTTAACATACTTGCTACAATTTTTAATTCTCTTATGAGATAAAAATAATCAAAGGGATTATTGATATTTATATTTTTTAAT
>NC_000521.4:312500-322500 GCF_000002765.6 Plasmodium falciparum 3D7 | reverse complement strand
TTTTTTTTATCATCCCATTTTTTTTTATTTTTTTTAGTGTATATTATATATATATATATATATATATATATATATATATATATATTTATTTATTTATTTATTTATTTGTTTATAACTTTTATATATACAATGATAAATCATTAGTGTATGTTTACCTTTTTAAGAACTATTGTAATAGTAATCATACAAAAAAACATATATATATATATATATATATATATATATATATATATATATATATATTTATATATATATATATATTTTTTTTTTTTTTTTTTTTTTTTTTTTTTTTGTGTTGACTTTTTGAATGTTTGCACACAAATCTCATAATTTTAGAAATGATATATTTATTCTTATTCCTATTTTTGATCTTATTAAAAAATAAGAAAATACAAACTAAAAAAAGTATAAAGAACTCGAATATTTTAACATTCATACCATTATCCAAAAAAAATGAAATTGTTAAAGAAAACATAGGGAAACTATTAACGTATAATTTACAATATGATCAAGGATATACAAACTATAATAAAAAGGTAAGAAAAATAAACGTACATAATAGCTCATCAGAATTCGCAAATAATATTAACCTAGATATCGAAAAGCAAAATAATGAAAGAGCCATTTTAAAAAAAGAAGATTTAAATTTTCAAATAAAAAATGACTGTATATCAAAGGATAACATAAATAAAAAAAAAATAAAAAATATGCATAATAAAGATCAAGGAATGATACAACATACCAATACTAATGATAATATTGATTACACCAATAGTAACTATAATAATTATCTTAATTATGATGTTAAAAAAAAAAAAAATAAAAAAAGGAAATATTCAAAAGTCCAACAACAGATTATCACGAATAATGATGATATTAAAGACATGAAAAAAGATGTCAAATTATTTTTTTTTAAAAAAAGAATTATATATTTAACAGATGAAATAAATAAAAAAACAGCAGATGAACTTATTAGTCAATTATTATATTTAGATAATATAAATCATAATGATATTAAAATATATATTAATTCACCAGGAGGTTCCATAAATGAGGGACTAGCCATTCTAGATATATTTAATTATATTAAATCAGATATACAAACAATATCATTTGGTTTAGTTGCATCTATGGCATCAGTGATTTTAGCTAGTGGAAAAAAAGGAAAAAGAAAGTCTTTACCTAATTGTAGAATCATGATACATCAACCTCTTGGTAACGCTTTTGGTCATCCACAAGATATTGAAATACAAACAAAAGAAATCCTTTATCTTAAAAAACTTCTATATCATTATCTATCATCATTTACCAATCAGACAGTCGAAACGATTGAAAAGGATTCTGATAGAGATTATTATATGAATGCACTAGAAGCAAAACAATATGGAATCATAGATGAAGTTATTGAAACTAAATTACCACATCCATATTTTAATAAAGTAGAAAAATAATAACAATGAATATGGTTAACACGTTGTAATATAATGTGTCGTATTAAAATGTGCATAAATAAATAAATAAATAAATATATATATATATATATATATATATATATATATATATATATTTTATTTATTTATAGGTATCTATTTTGAAATATATACCTTTTGATATTTAAATATTATCTATATTTTTAATATGTACATATAAATATTTTGATCTTTTAATTCTTTTTCTTATTTTTTTGTAATTTTTTTTTTTTAAAACTTTATTATAATAATATTCTTATTTCTTAAAGTATTTGAATGTATCTGCTTTATGAGGTGTTGTAGTCATTATAAGTCTATATAAATAAATTCACATATGGTTAAAATTTATATGTGTTAATATATATAAATATTTTTTGTGTGGAAAACAAAACGGTTTTTTTTTTCCACCTATTAAAATGTAATATTCCAAAAAAGGGGATTGAAAAAAAAAAAAAAAAAATTAAATAATAAAAAATAAAAAAATAAATAAAAAATAAAAAAAAATAACGTAATTATATATATATATATATATATATATATATATATATATATATTGAATGGTTTTAAATTAGTATACTATTAATTATTAAAAGATTTATTTTGATGGACATAAATATATATATATATATATATATATATATATATATATTTATTTATTTATTTATTTATTTATTTTATTTTTCCATTTCCTACTCTTATGAACAGTAGGTGGCGTAGTCTATCGAACCTTGAGTGTTATATGTAAGGGACTCATTATGAGGTATAGAATTTTGTAGAGCTAATTCATTAGTATTGTTAGGTTCCATAGATTCATCATCTTCAGTATTATTTTTATCCTTGAGTGAAACAGTCTGATGAAAATAAGTATTATCACGAGCATATATGATTTGTTGTATGTCATGTATTAATATGTAGCTATCATTAGTTTGATTACATAACAATTCTAGAAAACGTAATTTATTATAATAGAAATTTTTTTGAAAGTGAAGAATTTTTTTTTCGTTTTCTTCTTCTTTTAATTTATTTTGTATTAATATAATTTCTTGATTTTTGTTTTCTAATTGTGTTTTTAATTTTTTATTTTGGTCCATTAAAGAATTGTAATCTTTTTGACTTTCTAACATTTTGGCTTTATTATGATAATAGGATAAAGAACCTTGAGAAGTAATTTTATTTGAAAGAGACAATCTTTTGTTTATATTACTATTATTATTATTATTATTATTATGATGATGATGATGACTAGATGTATTTTTATTTTTATGTATATTTATATCATTGTAAGAGGATAATAAAGATGTATTATTATTACTATAAATTATATTATTATTATTATTATTATTATGGTCATTATTTAAATTTATGTGCATAGTTCCTCTTTCACTCTTTACAATTTTGTTATTACTATTATTATTATTATTTGATGAAGTTGTAGTAATCAATGTTGTAGTAGAAGTTGTATTTCCACTATACATATTACTATTCATATAATTATTTACATTATTAGACACACTATTATTTATATTAACATTTGTACTATTATTCACATTATTATTCAAATTATTTATATTATTATTTACCATACTATTGTTCATACCTCTTGATATGCCTTTCCCATATCCTGTAGAAATCTCCTGACTAACACTTTCCCTATGATCCACGTTTTTGGTTTTATGTAAATTTGTTCCCATATTAGGATCACTATATATATTTTTTTTTTCTTTTAAAATATTTATATCAGTTTTGGCCCATTCGGGCAGATAATTATTTAGTTGCTTATAATCTCCTCTCTCACCTAAGAGACACAATTTTCTCCTTTCTATAGGGTCATAATTAATTACTTGCTCGTTATTATAATCTACAATACGTTCAAAAAAAGATTTAAACCATTGTAAGAATTCGAAATTATCTTGATACTTTCCTTTTATTAATTTGTCTACATCCATATATTTCTTTATACCAAGTTTATTAAAAACACTTTGAATTAATTTATAATTTATTATACATTCATATTCCATTTTGGCATTCCATTTTGCTTTATGCAAAACTGATTTATTTGGGAAAAGAATATCTAATAATTGTATATATATTGCTCCATTAGAACATTGTTCTACTTTTGTTATATTTAACTTTAAATATCTATTCACCCATTCAATTAATTCCTTTCGACTTACAAAATATGACGAATCCATTTTTCCTGCTGTTTGTAAGTCTTTATATTCAGTCATTATATACCAAAAAAAAAAAAAAAAGAAAAAAAAAAAAAAAAGACGAAAAAGAAGATAAGAGAGGAGGAGTAGGAGAAAAAAAAAAAAAAAAAAAGAATAAAAGAATTTTTAATTTTTTTTCATATTTACCTATATCTATATTTTAATAAGTTTTGTAGACAAATATTTAAAGTAACACCATTATATTTTTTTTTTTAAGGTTATTTAGGAATATACAATTAAAAAAAAATATATACATATATATATATATATATATACATGTTTTTCTTAATATATATAATGATTTATTGATGTTATATATATATATATATATATATATATGGACACGGGGTAGTTGCAGATTGTGTATGCTTCATATATTTTCCAAAATAATTATATTATACAAAAAAAAAAAAAAAAAAAAAAAAAAAAAAAGAAAACAAAGAGCGAAGAATTAATTAATAATAAATATATAAAAATATAAACATATAATGTATTTTATTTATTTATATTGTATTAATTTAAAGTGTTATTTTTTTCATTAAAGAGGAAAGCGACATTTTTATAATGTTCCTATATTTTTATTTTATTATTTTTCTTTTTATGTGTGTGTGCGTGTGCAAATGATAAAATAAAATAAGCTTATATATATATTACTTTATATTAATTTTAATTTATAATTTCCTGACTTAGACAGGTAAAAATAAAAAAAAAAAAAAAAATAAGCTATTTGAATATTATTTCGAAATTTAGCTATATATTATTTGAAAACATTATTATTATATAATATGTATTCATATATTTATTATTGTAGAAATGGAGAAAAAAAAAAAAAAAAAAAATTTACTCCCGATCTTTTTAAAGAACAATATATTATATATATATATATATATATATATATATATATATAATGATTTATTATTATTTTTTTTAAACATAATATTTTTTGAATATATATTTATGCGTCGAAAGGAGGGAGGGAAAATTAAGCCTACTGATTATAAAAAATTTTAATAAATATATAAATCCGTATAAATATTGAAGATTACAATAAAAAAGGAGGAAAAAATAAAAAAAAAAAGGTACATACGATAATCATTTATGTTACGCTTTTATATATAATATAAGTTATATAAAAGAACATATATCTTTTATATAATATATCAATATAAATATGATAATAAGAAAACTTTTGGAAATAAGAACAACATGTAAATATAAAAAAATAAATATGTAAATGAATAAATTAATATATATATATATATATATATATATATATATTATGTCACATTAATTATTAATTAATCATATAAAGTATTTTATATGATATATTATTTAGATTGTTCTCTCTTTAACACGTTTTATTATTTTATTGTTCTTTTTTTATTTCGTATTTTCTTAAAGCCTTAACAAAATCGTTTCTTTAAAGTTGATTTTACAACACCATCACATTTATAATAATTACTAAATAATAATAATTATTATTATTATTATAAATGCAACGACTTTATTATATAACACTGAGAAAAAAAAAAGAAAAAATTTTAATTATATATTAATTTCTAAAAATAGAAATTATTATTATCTTATAGTTTTTTATTATAATTTTAATTAAAAAAAGAATAATAAAAAATAATATATATAATTATATATATTATAATTAATATATTTTTTTAAGGTAATAATAATATATTATTTATAATATATATAATTATATATATTATTTTTTTATGCTTTTAAATAATTATTATCTCCCCCTACGTCATATGACCCCTAAAATATATATTAGTATTACCTATTAAATTATAACTATACATATTATAATATATATATATATATAATATACATTTCTTAATAATATACGTTTAATTTAAATTAAAAAAATGAATATGTAATTCACAATATTAATAATAATTTTTAATAAAATTTTATTTTAAAATTATTTTCGTATATCAAAATATATATATATATATTTATAATATTGTATATATATTTTTTGAGGGTCTTGTCATCATTTTAAATAGGCTTAATTTGATGTGGGAAGAAAAAGTAAATAAACAATATTACGTAAATATATATATTATTATTATATATAACTAAATATATATACATATAAATAAATTATATATAATAAAATTATTATATATATTTATATCATTATATATTAAAAAAAAAAAAAAAACAAAAAAAAAACACATAAATTAAAAATATTTTATAAATATATATAATTTTAATAATATAATATATATATATATAATATTATAATATATATAAATATATATGAATTTTATTAAGATATATAAATATAAATATATTATATGTATATAATATTATGTATGATATATATATAAATATTTTTTTTTTTTTTTTTTTTATTTCCTCGTTTTTTAAAAAATTTTATTTTCTTTTTTTATTGATAATAAATTTTTTGTAGATTTTTAGAAAAAATAAAAGATTATAATTTTAATTTTTTTTTTTTTTTTTACTTCTTAATATAACTTTTTATAAGTTCTTATATGACTTATTAATAATATTTAATATATAAAAAGAATTAAAATTTTATAAACTTTCCAATATTTTTATTAACAATGGCAGTAAGGATAAAAATCGGAAAATAAAATAAATGAATATTTTATATATATTTTTATTTTTAAGAATTTTTGTATATAATTATAATATATATAAATATATATAAACTTATATTTTATATTATATGTTAAACATATATTTTTATATATATAACAATATGTATATAAATACATATATATATATACATATATATATATTTTTTTCTTTTCCCCCCCCTTTTTTTTTTTTTTTTTTTTTGTAATTATAGGATAGGTATGAAAATCAAGTCGAAAATGAATTAGGAAAAAGTATGACTAGTTTGAGAGCTAAGAAGGTTAACAAAAATAAGGAATTAAAACAAGCAGCTGCCAAAAAGATAAAAACATTGAAATTAGTAAGGAAGAAAAAAAAAGAAAGAAAGAAGAAAAAATAGTATTAATTATAATAATGTACACATATTAGGTGTATATTAAATTGTTATATGAATAATATTTTGCTCTTTTATCTTTATTTTTTAATATTATATTATATTATATCATATTAAATTATATATATATATTTATATATATGTATATATGTGTATATATTTATATATTGTATCTGTAAAAATTTTGTTACCCCTTATTTTATTTTGTTTAGATAAATAAAAAGAAAAGAAATGACTTACGACAAAGAACATTAAGGTATGAAGAAGAATATGAAAGTGAAAGGAAAAAAATTATAGAATTAAAAAGAGAGGCAAGAAAAAACAACTGTTTTTATAGAGAAGCTGAAAAGAAAGTTGTATTTGTTATAAGATTAAAGGGTGTTAACAAATTGCCTCCAAAGGTTAGATCTGTTTTCCGTTTATTAAGATTATTACAAGTACACAATGGTGTATTTGTAAAGGTAAATAAGGCAACAAAAGAAATGCTAAAAATTGTTGAGCCTTATGTTACTTATGGATATCCCACTTTATCGACTGTAAGAAAATTATTATACAAGAGAGGATATGTAAGAGTTGGAAAAGTAAGAAGATATGCAAGAAAAAAGATACAAGACAATGCTGATATTTCAAAACATTTAGGAAAATATAATGTACATGGAATTGAAGATATGGTATATCAATTATATACTTGTGGACCTGTTTTTAAAAAAGTTAATAATTTCTTATGGGCATTTAAATTAAAACCACCCAGAAAAGGATTCAAAGCAAAGAGACATGCATTCAACGAACCAAGACCAGGAGACTGGGGAAACAGAGAAGCTCACATTAACGAATTAATTAACAGAATGATCTAATATGAATCAATATAAATAAATTAATCAATATATATATATATATATATATATATATATATATAAATATATGTATCGATATATTTTAATTTATTGTATTTTTTCTTTTATGTTTCATCGTTCATTTATTTATTTTATTTTATGTATAATAATATATAATAATTCTTTTTTTTTTTTTTTTTTTTTTTTTCTTTAAAAAAAATTTCAAACAGTATGCCAAATAAATTGAAAAAAAAATTTATATTTAAAATTAGTATTTGAAAATACTTATAAAATGCTTAAAGTATAATTATAAGTGTATAAAGGGAATAGCATTTTTTTTATTTTTTAATTTTTTTTTTTTTGAAAAATAGAATTATATAAACCTATATATAATAGATAATTTAAGGGAACACATAAATAAATATTATACATATTTTTAATATTATTAATATGTATGGAAAATATTGATATGATTCTTTTTATTTATTATATAATAATTTCCATATATATATGATGAAACACATTTTCTATATAAGAGTATATTTATTAAATGAACAACCTTACAATAAAACAATTTTTTTTGTCATATATTCATTCATATGATATATATACAACTGTTTTTTAACATATAAAGTTTTTTTTTTTTTATACCTACTTTTTAAAATAAATAAATAAATAAATAAATATATATATATATATATATTATCCCCATTTTTGATGCTTTATTCATTATTCAATTTTTATTTTCTTTAATTATTTTTTATTTCTTAAAAATATTTAAAAAAATATATAAATAATTTTATATTCACAAAAATATATATATATATATATATATATATAATATATGTATAGATTAATATAATATTAAATATTTATAAAAACAAACCTGTTCTTTTATTATGTACTATAAAATTATATATTATTTAACATGTGCATATATATATAATATTATATATATATATATTATTATTTTATCATAAAATCATAATTTTTATATATTTATAATTTTTTATTTATTTATTTTATTTTTTTTTTTTGAAGTATATAAGTTTTCCCACTATATATAATATTGTATATAATAATATTACCATAGTACCTAAAATAATATTTATCGGGGATATATAAATTTTATTATTATAGAACATTATACATTTATTCATAATACTAATTATTATAATTTTATTAAAAGCCCTTAATAAAATTATTATATATATATATATATAATATATATATATATATATATATATGTATATACTATAAATAACATTATATAAATTACATTCAATAATATATAATAAAATATTTCAAAAAAAAAAAATATATATATATATATATATTAATATATATTATTATATATAATGAAATATATATATTATATATATATAAGATATTTTTAAAAATATTTATTCGTATATTTTTTTCCAAAAGAAAATTTTTTTTTTTTTAAATATTCTATTAATTAAAATATATTATATATATATATAATAAAAAAAACATTGTGAATTTTTTTTTTTTTTTTACTAAAAAAAAATATTTCCACTTGTTGATTTCTTTATATATTAAATTCTTTAAAATTTTCCTTTTCTTATTTTAATTTTTATATATTTAATTATTATTTACAAATTATATATAATATTTTAATTTTTCGAACAAAATGAGTGATGTTGAAAGTGCTGATAATAATGTAGTAGTTGAGGAAAAGGCTGTTTTTGATAATGTTACAGCAATTCAAAAGGTAAGATCGTTTTTAATAAAATAATAAATAATTAAATAAATATAAATAAATAAATAAATATATATATATATATATATATATATATATATATATATGTGTTTTTTTTTTATTGTTATGCTAAATAAATCCATATTATATGTGAAACGGAAAAAAAAAGAGAAAAAAAAAAAAAAAACATTCATATATATGTTTATATATTTTATTTTCTCCTTTAATTTTTGTAGGTTATTAAAAATGCTCACGTACACGACGGACTAAAAATTGGAATTAGAGAAGTTATAAAATCCATCGAATCTCAAGAAGCAAAAGTATGTTTTTTATCAGATGTATGCTCAGAACCAGCATATAAAAAATTAATTACTACCTTATGTGCTGAAAAAAACATCCCATTATTTATGGTACAAAATGATAGTAAAGATTTAGGACATTGGGCTGGTTTATTTAAATTAGATAATGAAGGAAATGCAAGAAAAATTATTGGAGCTAGTTCTGTTGCTGTTGTTGATTTTGGAGAGGACTCAGCAGAAAAAGACTTTTTATTATCACAAAATCAAACTGTTACTGCTTAAATGTTTTTTTTATATCTGTATTCATGTAAATATATATATATATAATATATATATGATATATAATGTATAATATATTATTTTATATAAGTCTTATTATAACAAAAATAAAAAATATATATATAAATATATATATATATGTATATATATATATATATATTTTTTTTTTTTTTTTTTTTTTTTTTATAAATTATT
>NC_000521.4:307500-310000 GCF_000002765.6 Plasmodium falciparum 3D7 | reverse complement strand
ATATATATAATAAGATATATATATATATATATATATATATATATATAAAAAGGCGTGTTAAGTGGTTAGATATTATATATGTAATAGGGTATATATATAATATATATTTATTATATATGTAATATTAAATGTATTATTTTCTTTTTATATGTATAATTAAAAATAAACTTGGAATATTATTTGAATATATTAAAAATAATATATAATAATAAATAAATAAATAAATATATATATATATATATATAATATAAATTATATATATTATTTTATTTTATTCCCATCCTCAATATTAAAGAATAAGAAGAGATCCCTGTTTTACATAATGTAATATACATGATTTAAAAAAATATATATTTATATATCATTAAAAAAAAAAAAAATATTATATTTATATCATTTTTAATAATATATATTGAAATAAAAAAATTTATATTCTTCATTTAAAATATTCATGTTAAAAAATAAAAAAATATATTTTTTTTTTTTCGAGAGGTTATAAATATAAATGTATAATGGATAGCATTAAAATAATAATATATTTTCCACACTAATAATAGCAATAAAAATACACAAGAAAAAAAAAAATAAAAATAAAATTAAATAAATTAATAAAACATTTATAAGTGTTATATTTTGTCCTCATTTATTCCATTTAATAATAATAATTATTATTCTTATTATAAGGAACTTTTATAAGAAAGAGTAAAAATAGAAATACAACATCGAATGTGTCCAAACCCAACTATGGAATGTAGTATATTATTAAATGATAACATATACTTTCTTAAGTAATTTATTCCGTTTATATGTTCTATTTTAAATCTTATGAATGAAAAAAAAATATATATATATATATATATATATATATATATATTTTAAACTTTGTTGTCCATTTCTTTTTCTACTTTTTAAAAATATTAGATGTAGATACCATTAAGATGTTTCAAAATTAAAAATATATAATATATATTATATATATATATATATATATATATATATATATATATATTTATTTATTTATTTATATGATCATGTATTTTTTTTCATCAATTATTCTTTCAATATATAAATGAAATAATATAAAATAATAATGAATTATATATAATTATATCGCCTAAATTATAAACTATAATAAGATTTATTTTTATATTTTATTTTTTCATGGTAATATTTTTATTTTTATTCACGTAAATAAAATTTATTCTTAATTATTTGTATTTATTCTTTTAACGATTAAAAAAAAAGGAATATATATATATATATATGTATATGTATAATTGTTGTAATATAAATTTAATTATTTTACATTATGATGAAAAAAAATTGATCTTTTAAGATATATTGAAAATAAAATATTAAAATTGTCATTTTTTTATATTTCTGTATGAACAAGGAAATTAATAAGATAAATATAAATATAATAATATATATATATATAACTTTATTATTTTTCCATAATTTGCACATGCCTATATATAGTTTTATTTATTTATATATTAATGATCACCACCCTTTTTTTTAAAACTTATAGAAAATAATACAATATTAAATATGATACAACATATATAAATAAATATATACATATATATATATATATATATATATTATATTTTATATTTATTATTTTTTTTTTTATATAACAAGAAAAGTTTATATATTCCATTTATATGCCCTAAAAATAATAAGTACAATATAAAATATATATATATATATATATATTTATATTATACCTAAATTTTTTTATTTTTATTCTTCCCCTCCCAAAAAAAATATATAAATATAATAAATTAAAAAAAATAAAATTATGTGAATGCGTGAAGGATTTAAGAAAACATAAAAACAAAATAAGAAATCTCCAAATTTTTTAATTTATATCTTTATAAAGAAATATTTATAGAATATTTTATTATATACTGTGAAAATTAGGAGGTTATTATAAAATATAAAGTGTCATATAAAAATTTTTTTTTTTTTTTTTTTTTTTTTTTTTTTTGTGAAATAGAAATTATATATAAAATGGTAAGTTTAAAAAAATAAAAAGAATAATTAAAATATAAAATTTTTGAAATGTTATATGTATGGATATACTTATATTTTTGTTTGTTTGCTTATTTATATAAATTTTTTTTTTATATGTTAAATATGTAGTGAACACCATTATGTTATTTAATTTTTTTATAATGTCATAAGAATACGGGCTTTTATACAACATGAATGTATATACATATATATATATATATATATATATATATATTAATATTTATTTATTTGTTTGTTTATTTTTTTCCTTTTAGATGAATTCTGTTATGCCTGATGTTTTAAAAGAAGGGGCCCAAGAAGATAAGGGGGAAATTGCGAGACTACAATATTTTGTAGGTGCTATCGCAGTAGGTGATTTAGTTAAAAGTACATTAGGTCCAAGAGGTTTAGATAAAATTTTGACACCTTTAAACATTGAAGGAACTAGGTCCCATCAACATACTGTTACAAATGATGGAGC